>NC_135411.1:59253766-59458766 GCF_051991245.1 Festucalex cinctus | reverse complement strand
CTCTCTCTCTCTCTCTCTCTCTCTATTTCTCTCTCTCCCTCTCTCCCCCCTTCCTTTCCTTTTTCCTTGTCCATCTACTTCTCTCTCCTTTTCCCTTTCCATCCTTCTGTCCCTTCCTTTTCTGTTTACATCACCATCTTTCTCCCTTTATTTTTCCTGTCCATCTCTCCCTTTCCTTTCCCGTTACTTATCGCTTTCCAACTCTCTCTCTCTCTCTCTCTCTCTCTCTCTCTCTCTCTCTCTCTCTCTCTCTCTCTCTCTCTTCTCTCTCTCTCTCTCTCTCTCTCTCTCTCTCTCTCTCTCTCTCCCTATCTCGCTATCTCGCTCTGTCTCACCCTCCCTCCCCCCCAATCCTCCTCTGTCTCCCTTCAATCGACGGATATAGTACAATGTTATAAAAAGACTGACCTGCTGCACTACATGTCTTTTTGCACGAAGCAAGAACAAGATGGACCAACAGACTGCACGAGTGTTAAGACTTCAGAGGTCAACTGCAAACCCTGCTGTCAAAATATGAATCAAGAGTTTGTGCTGATGATAAATTTTGACACCACGCATCATGTTTCACATTGAGGCTCAGCTGTTTTCGTCAGGGCTGACGCGCAGCCTGTAGCTTGGCTGTTGCAGTCACTGGCAACAGGACCCCCTCTGGCTAAATCACACTTTCACTCCCCTTTGTCTTGGATTCTTCCTTGTCTTCCGCTGGGCTTGTTCTCTTTCTCTTTCCCATCAATGTGCCACTGCTTGTTACAGCAGGTAGAGCAAAACTGTGGGTTTGGTTGGACACCTTGGGGGGGGGCCTCATTCTGTTTTCGTATTTTTATGTATTTATTTTTTTGTATATTACAACACAAAGGTCAAAATGGGGGTGGGAGGAAAATCCTTTTTTATATCTGCATCAAATGTGTTTGTAGACCATATGCTGGCCCTTCAAATTGTTTGTAGAACCGACAGACCCTTGACACATGAATTATTGACTTATTCCATCCATATGTGCAGATTGTAATGCTTGCAAGTGCGTATATACAGTACGAGACAACATATATTTTGACCTTCAGCTCGCTCTCGCTCAGTCACTCACACATACACACGTACACAAAGTGACATATGTAAACACACTTGAGCAGCTGTGGTTATAGCTGAAGGTAACGAGTCTGGTTTTTGCATCTGAGGTCAGCTGCTAACACACACTTTGACTTAACCCAATAGTCCTCTGACTCAGTCATCAATCTCAATATCTCTCTCTCTTTCTTATTTTCCCTCCTTGCTTCTTCTCCTTAGTGTTGGTGGTATCAGTCATCTTTCAGACAGCAGCCCGTCCCACAGTGTCCTCCCTTGCTAGATGATAAACTGCACAGGCAGCCACAAAGAAGCTTAGCTGCAATAATGTGACTGTATGAATCTGTGACTGATGTTTCCAGGAGATTGATTTAGCCTATTTATGGATCTGATTTGTGTGTTCCAGGGACCTGGCTGTAATTGTGGCTTCCATTGCGTACAACACTTGGTTCACCAAGCTGTACTGCAAAGACATGCGTATTGTAATTATTGTTTCAGTCTTCCTCATTGCCTCTTTTCTTGTATGATTTCTCAATATCAGTTTGCAATGATGTTTTAAGAAAGGTAATGAGTAAATTTTATTCTGTTTTACTCTCCAGGGATCAGAAGTGGTGGACCAAGTCCTTCATACTATTAGCAAGTCTAACAGCCTGGAAGAACTCACTCTGGAAAATGCCGGACTAAAATCGTAGGTTTCTTCCTGACAGCCTCCCACCTGCCTCGTCACCTTTGCATTAACGCGCCGTTGTTCTGCCACATTTCTTCTTCTTTGCACCTTCACACTTCGCTGCATCCCTTCTTTTGTCCTCCCACTGCTCGCCGGTCTTTTCTGTCCTTCTGTCTCTCCTCTCTGCTTCTTTTATTTTCACATTCATCTCTGCCCGGCCTTTCACCCGCATCTCTGTTTCCCAGCTCACCAACCAGACTCCTTTTTCTCGCTCGCCTGACCTTTTTAGTTCGGTTTCTTTTGTGTTCTACACATATTGATGTCACATCTCCCCACCTGCCTGCAAAAGATCGTTTGTTTCTCGATAAAAATCATCTGGCAGCGCAGCTTCCCCATTTTGGAATACTTCAAATGAATTGCATGTCTTGGGACAGGATTTTTTTAAAATGAAGTTGAGATGCTTTCCATGAGCTAAAATTAGCATATTCTATCATATAATATGCTTTAACATCCTAGGATGAAACAAGTATGACTTGTGAGGATACTCACGTCTCAAACATGATATTTAACATTTCATGATGGATAGCAGTTGCAGAGTATGTTTTCACTGTATGTTTTTGTTTCCCATTACAGTCTCTATTTGGTGTTACGCTTGCAAAAGATCTGTGTGATCTGATATCCTTAAATTAATGTTGCATTCAGGGTCTTTAAGCTAATTTGTAGGGCAGTGGCAGTGGAAGTGCTGCACTACTTTCTTTCGCAAGCAAAGCGTAAAAACTTGCTTCATTCTGTTATTTAAAAAGCAGCATGCCAAGCATGTCTCTCTTTTAAAAGGAATGGGAAATGACTCCTGAGTTGTAAATGAACCCTACACAAAACTAATGTAATTATATTCCCAGTAGTGATAAAGTATGACTATACCACAGATATTAAATCATTTTATTTTATTTTTAATATTGATCCTAGGATTGAATTAAGGGGCATAATATTCAATCAACTACGAATTAAGAGTTCTGTTTGATTGTGTGGACTACATTCTTGATTATGTATTGAAGGAAAACTAAATGTATTAGCTGACTTCAACCAGCAGAGGCACTGTCCACTGATCTCAAACGTCCACTCAAAAGTGGAATTCCGCTATTTTCCCTGTGATGCGCCCATGCGTGCACAGCCCCAAAGTTTGTTTTTCTCACAATGCGATTCATGTGTGAGTGTCAGACACGTCGATGAACAAATCAGGGTGTCTTGTGATAAACGGCCGAATCACCTGATGATGCTGAGGTACACAACTGATGATGTGTCGCCGGTGAAGCCTCTTAGCAGTCACAGTATGCAGTTATGATACCAAACACATGGGTGATATTATAAGGGAGACTTTTATATCAAATATTAAAGTTAAGACCAAATGTTTTTTCCCCATTTTACAAAAGAGAGAAAGGAAAACAAAACAAAAAATAAATAGAAACACACAAGTACAGAACATTCAGACCAAGGATAAATAATGCTTTGGATTGTTCATTTGCTCATGGTTAAATATGAGACTCTAGATGTAACTGCATAGCATTTTTTTTTAAAAAACATATTTTATTCCTCCAGGGATTTTCCTCAGAAAATGGCAACAGCGCTGTCAGAGAATCCAGCCTCCATGATTCACTCTCTCAACCTGGCTCACAACACGCTTGACAACCAAGGTATCAGCCTGAGCTTCCTCCTGCTTTCTCCTCCTCTTCACGCTCTCTCGGGCCATCTCTGATCCTTTGCTTCATGCTGGCTTTCGGATGCTTTTGAAGAATTCGAAATCAATAGCTGTTCTCAGTGATCCCTGGTTTTCACCTTCTACTTTTTTAAATCATATTTATTTGTCTTTGATGCTTCATCCATGAGTACTTCACACTATTATGTGCACATGCTCTTTCCTTGTGAATCTGAACGCATGCGTTTCATATATTGCTGACATCATGTAACACTTTCCTTTTCAAAAGTAACATACATGTGGGCGGAACCTTATAGTTGCATAGTAAGTTGTTGTGGTTGAGGTTGATGACATACAGGTGCACAGGAGGCGCAAAGACACACAAATTATATAACAAATAATATTTAAAGACACATAATCCCTAATCTGTGAAAAAATAGTTATCAAT
The DNA here is from genome assembly GCF_051991245.1 of Festucalex cinctus. Taxonomy (NCBI): domain Eukaryota; kingdom Metazoa; phylum Chordata; class Actinopteri; order Syngnathiformes; family Syngnathidae; genus Festucalex; species Festucalex cinctus. The sequence continues at coordinate 59,454,899 of NC_135411.1, read as the reverse complement.
AGCAACTTTCTTCTTCTACTCTTTTTATGTCATTATAAGTGTACTCCATGCATGCCTGACACCACACTGGCACTATAAGAGGCCAATGTGTGCACAGGAGGAACATCCGGTATTTATTTTCATAGATTTTTTTTATTGCTATTATTTTAGTAGAGACTTATTTTACTTAATAATTTATTTTCTGGTTGTTCTTTCAAGTTATATTTAAAGTAAAGTTGTCAAGGATTGAAGGATTTTTTTTTGTCATATCAGCGCGCCACATATTTACTCGAAATATGACAACTGAGGTCCCAGGTTAGCTCAGTATCTCCCAAGACGTGAAAATAAAAGTAGAACAATGAATATGATAAAAAGCTAAGTTGGGTGCTTGGTTTGAATGTGTGCAAAGATGCAATGCAGCAAATGCGTGGCTGCAGCAGAATGAAAATGCAAGAGGCATTGAATTTCAAGGTCGTTTAGAATTTCACTAAAAGAAAAAAGGAGAGAGTTGCATGCACAGGGATAAATAGACATGAGGCTATATAGTAGTTTTGAGAAGTTGAGTTTTGGTAATTGAATAAATAGTTTTGAAATCAATGAATGACCCTTTTTATTAAATGTATCTTCAAAATCATTCAATTTTTCGTTTATCTGTAAGGTTTATCCGAATGAGGGTCAACGAGTGTACTGGAGCCAATTCCAGTATCAAGGACAGTAATCGTGAATATTATTTTAATTGCACAGCCCTACTTTAAAGAACTTTGGCTAATTAGAAGTTCAACAGCTATGCCTGGGATTATTCAACTGGACCTTTCCAAGGGAACTAACCACAGAACCTCTGTTTGCTGGTCGACTTCACACCACCCCCACCCATTCCTTATGAACAGGCAAAGGAAAAAGCTCTGAAAAGCACATTTTGACTTGATGTGCAAGCTGCAAGGGCCAAAAGTTTAAACTAAATTTGTGTTTTTATCATGCAACACTTGCTGGTGGCTTGTGCATTTTGTCTAGTTGCATATTTGTGGGTATGTCTTTTATATTTGTTTTTGGTGATGTTTGGGGTGAGGCAATTTATCTTGATAATAAGCAGCAGAAATGTGTGTGAGATGGTCTTTTCATAGTATGCTTCATTAGTGAATGCTGTGAAACATTCTATTTTTTCCCCTTAAAAAAAGAAAATGAAAGGAAAGCCTTCTTGCTGGTTCTTCGCTTATTATTATCACAACCAAGCAGTGAGAGGGATTGTTTTTATTCTTCTTTGTTATGTAAACACGATTATGCAGTAACACAAAAAACGCTTTCTATGAAACATTATGGTTTGGTACAATAGTGATAATCATTTAATTTGGAGGAAAATCCTGATTTGAAATGTGGGTAGACCCCCCCCCCCATTTTGCTGTTACTATAAGGTGGTTGGACAGTTGAGGTGCTCAATTTGTGTGTGTTGATTTTAGTTACTAGTTTAACTTACTAACTCTGCACTTTCTTAATTTTGTTAAAGTTGTTATTGTCTTGCCTTACACCAGGAGTTTCCAATCTGATTCAACAAGTGTGTCGTCTAAACAAGGGCCTACGCCTCCTCAATCTCTCAAAGACCTCTCTTTCTTCCAAAGGTAAGAAGCAATTCATGTTTGATACTTGGAGATTCCTCGCACAAATTTGCCTCCTAAGCTTGCTATTTCCTCATTTGCTTTGAAAACCAATAATTTGGTCATTAACTCATTTGCTCCCAATAACATATAAATACGTTTTGTTTTTTTGTTTTTTAATGTTTTAAGTGTTCCAAAGACGTATTTATACGTTTTTTTTATTTTATTTATTTATTTATTTATTTTTTTTTATTTTATTTTATTTATTTTTTTTTTTTTATGCTAGAGCACACAGAAGGCTTTGATGCAGCCTCTCAACTGCAAAGAACGGTTGCAGGAATGGTAGTTATTACACAAACAGCCAGCAGGTGGCAGCAGAGCAAAGGAGATCAACCAGTGCTATGTTGAAAAAAAGCTCAACTACTCACAATTCTAAATAGATTTGTGAAAATTGATGAAACTTAGCTATATTCTAATGCTAATTAACTAATGATAATAAACGGAAATGGATAGAAATATACTTTTTTTTCCTGATGAAAGAAGAGACTTTAATCTTTCTTTTGATCGGTTCCATGCTTTTATAGCAATAGAACACAATATTCTGTGGGCCTTGCAAAATCAGTGAAAATCCAGTAAAACAGCCGGGAGCGAACGGGATTGTTTCTGTGAAAATGGCTGGGAGGGAATGAGTTAACCAGTATCTGTAATGGGAGTGAAAACACATGAAAAAGTTTCAATTAGCGCAGATCTTGGCAAAGTACGGGGCAGATGCCAGATCCATCCCACCCACAGTCTCTGACAGGCCCTCACAATCACCATGAATTCCAAGTAAAATGTAAAATATGCAGTGCTGTTATTTTGGAAGTTGTGCTTTTATTTTATGTGCACACACATGAATGCTATAACATGAGAGTTAGCAAGAGCTCTGACTTCTGTCTACAATGTTGCCAATTTATCAACGCTTTTGCTTTTTAGCTAATTTCCCATCCCATCAGAAGCTAGTGTAAAAAATAAATAAATAAATAAATAAATAAATAAATAAAGACTAGCCAAAATGACCACCGTGGTCCTAATGTTAGTATCATTATACTGTACATCACTGTCAATCATACAATACACCTTTCTAAATACACTAAAATTAATACAGACAAAATTGAGGTCAGCATGTTGGCTTGGCCTCTGCAAGCATTCTAGTTTCTCACGTGGCCTCTTTGTAAATGAAATTGTTTCAAAACAGGCAACTTTGTCATCATGCCACCCTTTTAAATATATATTTTTTGTTCCTCAAACTATTTTACCAGCTTTTAGACATACTGTTATGTTATTCTTCAAAGTGACACACTTTTAGAACATTTGTAGTACAGTACTTTACTTGCGCTAATACTAGCGACACAGATAATGAAACTGAGCCATGACAGAACTGCATTTATCCAAACGATAACCAGGTCAAAATCATAATAAGTCGATCTTTATTTCCCTGAAATCCCACATCGGCATTAGGACAGTGTCCCACTTAAATTGCTTTTATCCCAGACACAAATACACAAATCTATTCATTTTACAGCTGATTTGATTTCAGCCTTTCCCTGTCAAAGGTCAAATGTCAGTTTTCCTGTGATGAGGCCCAAGTTAATTCCCCAATGAGCAAATGTTCTAAATCTTTAAGCTGTCATTTGAGAGTAAGTGACCTCTGGCTGGTCCGTATCATAGATAAAACGGAAGTACCGTATACACTTTGTATCAGAATATTTTTGTGCACCTGTTGGATCTTTCGCGATTGAAATGCAACGGTGTTTTGGGGTAGAAATAGTGCCAGCTAAAAATAATAACAAATGTAAATAGTATTTTAATAATATTAATATTTAGTTCATTCATATTAACTCCTTTACTCCCAATAACGTATAAATAAGGTTTTTTTTTTGTTCTAAGTGTCCCAAAGACGTATTTATACATTTTTTATTTTTTATTTTTTTTATGCTAGCTAGAGCATACAGAAGGCTTTGATGCAGCCTTTCAACTGCAAAGAACGGTTGCAGACATGGTAGTTATTACACAAACGGCCAGCAGGTGGCAGTAGAGCAAAGGAGATCAACCAGGGCCATCTAGAAATAAAGCTCAATTACCGGTACTTTGAATTTTAAATAGATTTGTGAAAACTGATGAAACTTAGCTCTTTTCTATTGCTAATTGCTGAAAAACAGAAACAGATAGAAACATACTTTTTTTCTGATGAAAGAAGAGACTTTAATCTTTCTTTTGATAGGTTCCATGCTTTTATAGCAATAGAACACAATATTCTGTGGGCCTTGCAAAATCAGTCAAAATCCAGTAAAACAGCCGGGAGCGAACGGGACTGCTTCTGTGAAAATGGCTGGGAGTGAATGAGTTAATTGTGCCTTTTTTTTTTATGTGTTTAGCGAGCAATTGAGCATTAAGCACTACATACAGTATACGTTTTGATTTAGAAAGCAACTAAAACAAACAAAAAAAGACATTTGTAGTGATTTACACTCTTTAGCAAAGGACTATACATCACTAGGTGTGCTCAGACACATTTAGAGGGCGACCTTGACAGCTGACCTTGAAACCCTATTTAATTAGGACTTTACATGTTAAACATATTTATAGATTTTTAAGTATCTATAAATTATTTCCCATTCCCATCCTGCTTACCTTCAACTATACTCACCTCAATATATTTTTTTTAGACTTTCAGACAGTGCTTTATAAACCCATCTATTTTCACAGCTTTGATCTCTCATACGCGCTTGATGACGCTTTACAAATCTCTCCTTCCAGAGGAGAGTAGTTGCTGATGGTTTGAGAGGGGATTAGACACCCTTTACCATCTTCCCCTCATTTCCCTTCTAATCACTGCAAATGAAGGATGAGAATAATAATTTAAAAAAATAAATAAATAACTTAGTGCCATCTTCTATTTTAGATAGATTTGTACGAATACATAATATACATATATCAATCCTGTTCAAATTAGGGGGTGGGCCTTCAAGCGGGATTGCACTGCAATGCCAGATGTGTAACTTCAGAGAACTTTTTTATTTTTTTATTTATTTTTTATTTTTTTAAGTGTAGTACTAGAATAATGTAATTGCACATCCATTACTGTAGGTGACAGTGGTGCTCTCAAGTTGTATTAGCTCCTCTGCAGAGGTGTACTTACAAGAATTTTATAGACGAATGGTACTGTTTATAGTTGCGGCGGAGAGTTGGGGCGCACAAAATATTTTCTTCTTCCTCGGGGGAGCAACAAATACTACTTGAGAAGCACACACTTGTGGGGTCATAAGTCACTACTTGGCAACGCTATGCTTCTCAGGTTTATGGGGGTACAAGAGCCCTTTTGATGTTTTACAGAGATTATTTTTTGTTTAATAAACTAAATTTAATTGATAAAATCAATTAATCACCCTGCCTAACCTTCCACAGAGCTACTTGATTAATCGACAAGTAATTGATTATCAAATTAATCTACAACTATTTTAATAATCAACTTATTGTTTGGAGCCATTTTTTTTTATTTAAAATGATCCAAATCCTCTGATTTCAGCATATCAGCAATAATTGTTCACCGATATCTGTATTTGTTCATGAAAGAAGAGTGATTATCTTCTGTGTTTCATCAAAATAAGACATTTGCAAACATGTTTTTACTTTGGAAAACAATGACTGAACTGGTAACACTAGTACAACATCAATCACCATATTTTCCATCTAAATGAAGTGCAAAATGACCACCAATCACTGGTTAATAAACAGTAATCAGGGGAAAATGCTTTACACTTTAATACAAAATTAAAATTAATCCTTGTAGTTGATTAATCAATTGAATAACTGATGGATTAAGCAATTCTAAAAATATTCAATAGTGACAGCGCTAAGTCTATTCAAATGAAAGCTGTTGTGTATCCAATCAAGATATAAATATGTTGAAATAAAAGTTCAATTACTGATTGCTTTTCATTTCAGTTAATATGAGAAATCTCATCTTTTATCTGTTCCTAAAACTACCAGCTTTATTAGTGAGTGTTTAAAATTATTTTGCTGTGATTAAAAACTCACAACATGATGTATAATTGTGACACACAATAATGTCTTCATTGAATAATATAGCATTTGCACACTTTGCAGCATGTTATATCTGCCATCCATGTTTGTAGTTCATTACTGCGGGGCATTTTCACTATCACCGACATTAAAATGGACATAAATGGTACGGTGTCCTCCTGTGATACATTATATTAATATTGCATTTAACCTCAATCAATATTGACTTGTGTTTTGCCTCCACTCCTTCATATTATTCTCTCATTTTATTGCTACATTTCTTCCACACGGCGTGCTATACTCGGCACTATTGTGGCTGGATGACAATTTTAATGAGGTCTCTCATTGGTCCAGTGGCTGTAAAGTGAAGCGATCTCCATTGAGAGAATGTTTTTCCTTTGTCCCATCTTTCAGGGCAGTCTTTTGAAAAGAGGGATCGGGAAAAGGGTTGGCGGGCCTCTTCCAAAAGCTTGTTTAATATTAGCCTGCCGTAAAAGCTCAGTAATCCCCGGAGTAGAAAGTACTGCAGAGCTTCTTCCATTATTAGGTTTTGCATTTGCTGATTGCTAACGAGTTGCACATATAACAAATTTCAGATGATTGAAAAATGTTTGCAGCTTGTTCATATCGATGCTCTAATTCCCTCTTCCTCCTCCTTCCCCACTTATAGGGGTTGTATCTCTGTCCCAAGCATTGTGCTCAAGTGACGATTACTCCAATTCTTTGCTGCACCTGGACCTTAGTAAAAACCCAGGGGTTCTGTCTGGAGAGGATGCCACGGTGAGACTCATACGTCCATACGTATTACCTTAACGTATATGTTTTATACGCTAACAATCTTCTCCTGTCTGTGCAGAATCTGTACCTCTTTCTTGCCCAGCCCAACTGTCTCGTGCATTTGGACGTGTCTGGGACAGACTGCACAGTGGACTCGGTTTGTACCCTCACCAGGCATATGCTGTCTGATCTCATTTTGATTCAGGCCAAAAACACAGACCGGGGATGGCATGCAGAATATCAACCAGTCACTTGAGTGATGACGAATAGAAAGCCAGTTTTGTACAGAAAAATTATTTTGTCTCATCAGTTTTTTTTTGTTTTTTTTTAATGCAACCTTGTCGGCTGAGAGGGAGACTTCTAATGTTTAAATGTAGCAAGTGCGCCACAGAGACACTCCGAGCACAAAATAGTGTCTTGCTGCATTAGCACAAACACTAACAAGTAAAAGGATGACAAAGCCAATTGAGTTCCGAGTGAGTTTAGATGTGTGTCTGCCCTTGCTGGCTACCACAGAGGCGGACTGAAAGGCTGACTGAACTGCACTCGGGCTGTTTTAGTGGGCATCTTCGTTGAGTGGATGTAGGCGATTGTGATAAGAGCTGACTGGGCATGTGTTTTTTTATGGCCAGTCTGCTGCTTCCTTTACCATATAGCTGACATATCATCATGAAAGATGGAGATACACGAAATAGAATTTATCCTCAACACTGTGATATCAGTCTCGTTCACATTGATGAGCTGATGTATCAGTTGAGTGGGTGCTCTCAATGGCCATAACATTAGTCACACCTGCACAATACAAGCCCTAATACAAGTACTGCACCAGAGGATAATGCCTGATCCTAAACAAAAGATTTTTATTTAACAATATGTTTATTCTTTTTTTTTTTTAAATAAAGTTTTAATAGTTCCTCTATGACCTCAACTCCAGAAATAGTTTTGTCCACCTCCTCCCGCATTGGAAGGCATGGCAATGAAATTAAGGTCTTGAAAGTACCACCAACTCACATATGTTTATTTAACAACTTTTATGATTCGTGTAGTATTGGAGTTTAAAAAACTAAATAAATCTTAGTCAATAGACATCATTTTAAAATTCTAACAAAAACTTATCCCAGTTATCCCAGGGGCAGTAGCATGTCGTCAACAGTTAAATAAAATCTTTAACAAGTAAATAGCTCACTAAAGTTTTCTACAGTAAATACAGTTTTCCACAATGTCTAAATATCTGAAGTATTACTTTTTTACTTATCTTAGTTTTTATTTCAAACAAAAACAGAAGGCACAGAGGAGTTTCCAGGCTCAGCAGCATGTCTTATAACGTTAACTGAAAATTTCACTTTTCACAACACTTTTTAATATTGATCTATTATCGGCTGTATGATTCTTCAACGGCCGATGCCGATATTTGTAAAATGATGAATACTGGCACAGACAATCAGCTCGGTTTATCCCTAAAACATACCCAATAGGACTCCTCATTCAGCTTACCAGATTCCCTCACTGCTGGTCCCCACCGACGGTTTTGGGAATTTCTGCCACAATTGGTACCAACCACCTTCAAGCCAACGATCTGGTAGACCACCTGAACAATGGAGGCCGGGAATATAAGCCATAATTTTAATGTGTCTGCCTGCATGGAAGCCGTGGGTAAAATGTGATGGGTGCATTTTTCCATAACTATTTTCTACTTTTTAAAAAAAAGGGCAGCACCGGCATCGAAGTTGCAAGTGCAACCCACTAGTTTTTTGCCCATCAGTGTGTTTATGAGTATTGATCACAATATGAGTTATGATTAGTCATTACCATCATAGTGCAGGGTGCAAAGCATTTGCACCACGGCTCACATAAACTTGGTCTGTCAACGGTGTAAAGATTCATTATACAGATCATAAAATATGCCATCAGATGGTATTCAATTTGATATGTGGACTCGTCAGACCACAGCACACTTTTTCATTTTAATTCCACTGACAAAGCTTCAATCTTCGGTGTCCTCGGTTCCCAAAGGCGTATTGAGTGTTCTTAAAAGGACGTGATGCAATGCAATGGTAAACCTGAGCTTTTATTATTTCTTTGTTGCTTTAACCATTGTTTCAGGCTCACTATATTCTAATAATTCATTTTAGAGTACCTACTTTTTCCACTTGCTACAAGTATTTTACATCGTTTAAGCAGCATAAGTAACCACCGCATTTTAAAACTTGACAGGACAAAAGCACCCCAGCGGAAACGCAGTTCAATTTTTAGCCTTTTATATATTCGGACCAGCAAAAATTGTCTGCAGTGCGCAAAACAGTTACATTTGGTAATTTGCTGAATCAGTCATCCAAATAGCCATGCGACAAGGTGGAGTTTTTTTTTGTTTTTTTTTTAATGGGAATAAAAGATGAGTCATGCGCATTTGCACCCACTTTGAGTTTTTCAACGGAATTAATTAAATGGACACATCTACACTCTCAAACAGTTTTAATGCCCCTTGAAATGGATTCTACAAGTGAGGAACTCTGCTCCCCTACTAATTTATTTTGTTTTGTTCTTCTAATAGTGAGGTGTGTGGTCAAAGTCAGCCATTGAAAATGATGTTCGATGTTTTCCTTGATTTTTTTTATTACTCCTGTATTGTGTATGGCTGAGTCTAAAGGGAGATTATCATCATATTTGTTAGTTCCACTTCAAGTGTATATAAAAATCCCAACTTTATTTACTTTTTTCTTGGCTTTCACCTTTCCTGATGAGTAACTCCATCCATCCATCCATCCATCCATCCATCCATCCATCCATCCACCCTGCATTGTCTTATGTCCATCCCGTTTGTCTACAGTAGCCTAAAATGGAATGGTTGTCTCTGTTGGGAACATAATAGAGACCCTACCGGTAAATGTAGCATGAGTCTGTTGTTTCCTAACGTTATTTGTGTAATGCATTTTTTTTTTTAGAAGTACTATTGACTGCTAATCATGGAGATCGTTAAAGGCTTAACCCTAACCACAGTGAAAGTTTGATCAATGAAGCTGCCAAGTTTGTTGTGACAGGACTCATCATTGTTTGGGAACGTTTTGACAGAGGAGACAGTTGCAATGATTGAAGAGTAAGAATAATATTGTGAGTTTCATCAAGTTAATGCGCTTTGTATGTCAATATTATGCTGCGTTCACACCGCGGTGCATGATGGGCACAACCTGAGCGTCCATACTCTTTACATATATCCACATACGAGAGAGGACCGGGTTGGAATGGAATAAAAGGGAATTGCACTGTTCACATTGCATCAAAAAAAAATCTGATACATGTCACACATGGCCAAAAAATTATCAATATTTAGATGAAGTAATTTTATTTTAATACAGCTAATAGTGGTGTACTTGTCCTATGTAAAGTGAAGCGATCATGCAAATGTGTCCTTCGCACAGAACACTATGCAAAAATGGTACATGTACCAGATGTGATGTCATCATCATGAAGTCCTGTGATTGAATTTTCTGTTGCAACAACGGCAAAGAATTACAAAAATTGCAAGAGGCTTACTCATCCAAATCTGACCAAGAGGATTATCTTTTGTTCCCTCCAATTATTTTCCGTCATACATCCAGTATGCAGCCTTCTTTTGGTTTTGAAATTTGTATGGCCATATTCTTTGAAATTCTGATGTGACGCACTCGACCATTTTATTTAATACGGTTTGTTTGAAAAAAAATGCACAATGTGAATTTCAGTGATCTTCATTGTGTTAAAATGGCAGCGCGCAAAATGAGATTTTCAGCATAATTACCGTGAACTTTTCTGTGATGCTTGGCCCGTGTGTCTGTCTGTGCAGTTGTTTGGAGCCTTGCTGAGAGGCTGCTGCGCGGACCTTTCCTACCTGAACCTGTCCAAGAATTGCTTCTCTAACAGGTGGGTGGTGTACTCACTTCAGGCCAATCCCCTTTTCCCCTGCCAAGAAAGCATTTTAGTTTTCTTCTGACTCAGCGAAAAGCCTTTGTCCATGTCAGAACAATGATGAAGATAAAATATAATCGTCAAATTGAAGCTATATCAACACAACTGCAATCAATCAACTAATGAAATCAGGCAAAGACCGCACCTCGTCATGGGTCTACTCCTTTCACTTCAAACACAGCTGCCAAACCCAAACGACTCTTACCAGTTTATTCAGCATTTAATGATGGTCCTTTTTTATGATGAAGGGCTGCTTAGGTTCAGGCACAATGTTTTGAGCTAAATAAGCACTTAATGGGATTTTTATATTGCCTCGCTGTGTCTCAAATGCACATATGGGTGCTTTTACTTTTACAAAGCTTAGTTATTTTCTTGAAAAGACAGACATTAGATATTTTATCTCAGTTAATAACATCTTGGTTTTCTCTGCCATATTCTATTTTACCTCCATTCAGCGTTGTCAAATTTCTGCTGTTCTTTTACAGTCATGTTTATTTGAAAATATAAGGCTTGTGTCAAAAACATTCATTGAGTCATTGAGCAAATGTCACTTGAAATTCCTTTAAATAATTTACTCCCAAAAACATATAAATGTGTTCTAGTTTAATATTACCAGTGTCCCAAAGACATATTTATACGTTTTTTATTTTAATTGTATTTATTTATTTATTTTATGCTAGAGCATATAGAAGGCTTTGTTTCAGCCTCTGAACTGAAGAGAACGGTTGAAGCAATGGTAGCTATTGTGAAAACGGCCAGCAGGTGGCAGCAGAGTATAAGAGATCAACCAGGGCCAGGTTGCAACAGATTGTGGCTGTTTTCGCCACAGCTTTAAACAGATTTGTGAATAATGATGAAACTTAGCTATATGCTCATGTCAATTGCTGGAAAACTGAAACAGATAGAAATATGCTTTTTTTCCTGATGAAAGAAGAGACTCTAATCTTTCTTTTGGTAGGTTACATGTTTTAATATCAATAGAACAAAATATTCTGTGGGCCTTAGTAAAATCAGTCAAAATCAAGTAAAACAGCTGGAAGCGAAAGGTGTTGCTTCAGTGAAATTGGCTGGGAGTGAATGAGTTAATTAGCTATCAGTTGGATATTCAGCATCCAATCACGATTAATCAATTATTAATTGATCTAAGATCAAAATACAATATAGGTCCTTTATAGAAAGTCTTTTGTCAAATCATAATGAACCAATAGGGCACACTTTTTTCTTGAACTGTTTAGGAGCCTGTGCCTTCTGAATTAGCAATTTGTTAACAACTCTAAATGTCACTATACATTTTTTTTCACAACAATGACATATTGGAAATTACACAATGGTAAGGAAAGGAGTTGTGGCCAAAAGAACAACATCCCAGATACAAGCAGCCGAAATGAGTTTCCTCCCCAAAGTCTCCAGTCTCTAAGTCTAAGTACGCCTCCCTGGCGAGGTGTTCCAGGCAGGAGGCGCAGGAACGACCAGGACACGCTGTAGGGACTACGTCCCTCAGCTGGCCTGGGAGCACCTTGGGATCTTTCCCCAAAGAAGAAGTGGCTGAGGAGAAGGCTTACCTGCTATATTCAACGCTAAATAGTGTTAAAAATGCATATGGTGGCTTAATTAGACAAGCAGCTTTTGTGACGAATTACCCACGATGCAGAGGGGATTCATCGCGTACGAACTCTACTGACCTAACTGCGCTGTTAGGGACAAACATATAATATTAAAATCTTGGAATTGAGCTGTTTTGGTTCATTGGTTCAATAAAATATATTTTTTGTTTTCCTTACTTAAAATATTTCTGTCATACATCTGGTTAGGATGTATGTTCTGAAAAATCATGGCCTCTGCCATCGCTTAAGCCCATCCCTGCTCTGTACGGATTGACTTGGCCAGTCTAAACCTTCAGAGTTAATTTTGCTGCTGCCACTGTGTGTTACATCAATGATGATTAGTGCCCCCATCCCAGAAGAAGCCATGCAAGTCCAAGCCATGACAATACCTAACTTTGACAGATTAGCTTGTGTGTTTAGGATCATGATCTTAAGAGCTAAATTCTAGGAAAGATTAACCTTTACCAAAGTGGATGACTTTGATAAAGGTTCCTATTTGTGCCTTCAGTACTGCTGGGTATCTTTCTGAATCTGGCGATAGAATACGTACCTCGACACACATTTCACGATACCATATATATACCTCAATATGATTCGCTGCAATTTTACACAATGTGATACAGTACTGAACAATAAATTGTGCAACGGTGCAGTCTAACTGACCAGGGTTGACAAAAAAAATAAAATAAAATTCTCTACAGTTTCTGGTTTTTATTTTTTATTTTTTCAAAGTGCGTCCATAAAATATCGGACTCCAAATGCTACATGTTGTTTTCACATTTCACAGCAAACTTAACGCGATCTCATAACAGGATGGAAAGCCCGTATCTCACTGAGAGGTGCAGGCTTGCAAGGGTATGCGCACGTATCGAATGTTGCTTTTTCGGGTGGCTTCGTTCAGTGTTGCAAAGCCACTTACACAACTCTCTCAAGCCCTTTTTCTGCTCTCAGACCCTTTTTGCTTGTCTTACAATTTTGAACATGTTCAACCTACCCTCTGGTTTTCATGTTGGTTACACATTTAGATGCTATAAATGTATTCCCAACAAGCACAATGCAAATTTGAAACCGACTGCCTTTAAGGCAGTACTTAAATAAGCCAAATCAACCAAAGCAATTTTTGTCAGGGTTGACAAATCACGTTCCATCAATGAATAATTTATTTGATTTGTGTCTCGTCCTTGCAGTAGTCTGTGTTTTTGGGCAGAAATCCCCCAAGACAAATTGTGCGGCACATTTTCCCCCTTTGGAAGATGAAATCCAGTGTGTGCCGGTTTAGTAGGTCAACTTCCACAAGTTCGTGCATGCACCCCTTTAGTAAATCAAACTCTAAGGGCCGGACTTTTATTGGACTTTAACCTTAGTGTCCACCTCACTGCTTGTAGCTCTGGAGTGCAACAGTTTTTCCCCACTATTTCCCCCTGTCATTTTTTTTTTTTTAAACAAAGTAGACACGTTTAGTATTGTTTGGTGATGGCAGCCTGTCCTCTGCTGAGTCACATTGCATTTATTTTCTAAATGAGTATTATTTCTGCCCCCTCATCTTTCTCCACTGAAGCAACCCCTAACAGATATTACGTCATTTACTTTTCTCACGACCAGTCCAGCCTCCACTGGTATTACATGCCGGCTCAATGGCTCCGGTCAGACTGTCGCAATATTCTGTTGCAACAAAGACCCGCAAAGCTTGAACTGAGCTGATAAGCGTCTGACTCATGAATAGGGAATAGGCCACCTCGTACCCTCTCTCACCAATCATACAAGCTACGACTGTGACACTTATGAGAAACAATAAACAGTGACACAGGCTCGGTAATATTGTTGCTGACGCAGCTCGCTGGCGGGTGTGTCGTAAGGAAGGCGTTGATGCTGGATTCGCTTATGGTATCTGCAGAGGTTTCATCGGCTCAGTCCTTTTTTTTTTTTTTTTTTTTTTTTTTTTTTTTTTTTTTCTCTTTTTTTTTTTTTTTTGAAGAGCTCAGAATTGTTCATTCGGTAGTCTTACCGATTCAACGTCTTGTCATCATTGCTCTTTTCTTTTTTTTTTTTTTTTTGTGTGTGTGTATGTGTGCGTGCGTTTGCGTGCGTGCGTTTGCGTGCGTGCGTGCGTTTGCGTGTGTGCGTTTGCGTGCGTTTGCGTGCGTGCGTGTGCGTGCGTGCAAATACTTATAAATTTATACTCATTCATTCACCTAAAACCTTATAAATATCCCATTACCCTTCGCCTTAACCAGGTACTTCAGAATCTTGCCAGAGTCGTGAGATTTAAATGGTCAGGAGGCCAGAGAAAAGGTCAGAAAAAAAAAGAAATAAAGAGAAAAGAAAGGTAAATCAAAGTGACATCCAGCACCGACCAAACACTTCCTGCCTTCCCCATGATTACAAAATCAAAGTCTTACGCCAACCCCGGAAGCCTCTAAATTCCAGCAAATTTAGCGAGATCTCAAGAGCCCAGAGGAAAAACTAAAGAGAGGAAGGAGGGAAGGATCGATAAGGCAGAGTGAGATCAATAGAAGCCAGTACATCCAATCCATCAAAGTGAAGTCCAGCACCAACAAGACCCCTCCTGCGTGGTTACAAAACCGGAGTCTTATGCCAACCCCAGAAACCTCATACTTCTAATAAATTAAGATCTCAAGTGACCAGAGGAAAAACTAAAGAGAGGAAGGAGGGAAGGATAGATAAAGCAAAGTGAGAACCACAGACACCAGCACCAACTGATTCAAGGGGCTGTGGGAGGGAGAGGGTACTTCTGTTGAGTTTCAGTAGATGCTGGTGCGACGGATCTGGCATGCATAAGGACCACCACCAAAGAAAGAAGCCGTCAACCGCGGTCCAGCAAAGCGAGCACCCCCCCCCCCCGGAATCCCCAGGCCGCGGCAGCACCAAGGCCACCCCCAAGCCACCCGAGCGGACACCGGTCGGCGAGCCGACCCAGACACCCGGAACACCCCCGCCCCAGCCCCGGCCCACACCCCCGAGCCCAAGGCCGCAGAACGAGGCCCAGCGGGCCCCCACAGCGCCCCACCGGTCCCCAGCCCCCATCCCCCCACGACCCCCCCGCACCCCACCCAAACCCGCCATCCACCACGACCCAGGCCCCACCACCCCCGACCCCCAAACCCCCGAACACACCCCGACCCCCAGCACCCAACCCCCCACCCACCCATACCTCCACCCCCCCCCCCCAAACAAGCCGCCCCCCCCCCGACGGCCGCCACCCCCCCCCGCGAACCCGGCCCCCCGCGAGAACCCCCCACCCCCCCCCCGGAAACCGGCACCGGGCAGCAGCGCAGAGAGGGAAGATGTGCCCACCCCACCTCCAGCCGCGCGAGATTTGCACAGCGGCGGGAGGGGGGAAGCAGAGGAGGAAGCACCAGGGGAGAAGGCGGAACACCAGAACACCGAGCCCGGTGGGGAGAGGCCCCGGTCGTCACGCCAGAGTACAAGTGACACCTAACCCTGTTACTGAGTCCGCCAGCTCGCCGACTGGCGAGCTCTACCCTACACCGTGAATGTGGCCCCACCCAGTGTATATACAAGTGTGTGCGTGTGGTGCATTAAAATTGGGAGCAGGTGAGTCGGAGCAGAGGGAAAAAATTTCCCCTATTCCGACACACCCGTATCCCCCCCCAAAAAATGAATATGTATATGTGTGGTGCATTAAAAAAGGGAATGGAGGGACAAAGTGGTGGGGCAGGGACACAAATGGGGGGGACCACAGCGCTGCCAGGCACTGCAGTCCATCCCCTCTGATGGCTCCCCGCCCCAACTCACCCCTCCCCTTGGACGTGAGGTGCATTAAAATTGGAGGGGAGTTGAAGGGTGAAGACGGTGTTTCCACCCTTCCCCACCCCGCCAAGAAATGTGTTGTGTGCCCTATGTGTATATTTACAAAGTGTATAGTGCAAGCTAGTGAAGTGAGTAAGAGGAGCGACCAGCGGGGCCTCACCCAACCCGGCGGGTGTAGGTGGCACGCCCGCCCCCCAGCACCCCCACCCCCTGCCGCCCCCCACCTCATCCACCCGGCACCACAATGGGCGGACAGCCAGCGCAGCAGGGCTACCGGACAGCCCACCGGCCACCGGAGCCCGCCCGGGGCGCCAGGAGTTATACCGGAGTGGGGCAGGCCCCAAACCCTCGCCCGGCCCCCGGAGCCCGACGCCCGGGCCGGGGAGGGAGCCCCAGGCCCAGGGAGAGGGAGGGGGAGGGGCCGCAGGGCAGACAGGGAAGGGGGGGGGGGGGCGGGGGAAGCGGGGAGAAGACGACAAGAAGGCGAAAGGGCGGCTGCAGGGCAGGAGGCGGGGGGGGAGAGGAGGAGGGAGGGCGACAAGGGAAAAGGGACCGGGAGGCAGAGGAGGATGGGCGGGAGGAGGCGAGGAGGGAGAGGCGACGGGGGGGAGGAAGGGGGAGGGGAGAGGGAACCACGGGGCACACCGGAGGCCCACCCACCCCGAACCGCGCCGCCGGGCACGGAGCAGCGGACCGCGCCGGGACGGCACCGCCCCGGGCACCAGGGGAAGCACCCCAACACCGCACCCCACAGGGGGCCCAGGGAGCGGCCAAGACGCAACCGCCACCGAGCAGACAACGGGGGGGGGGCAGAACCACCCCCGCCCGACCACAGGGGACGGCGTCAAGAAAATTGACTAATTAGCATGCAGTAACACCAAGTGTTGATGCTTAGTGCCCACTAGAAATAGATCTTAAGGAGTTATTGAGTATAGTGTCGTATAGTGTGGTATGCTCGAGCCCACTAGCAGCAACTAGGTTCCTGACTATATAAAAATAAAAACAATCAGATACAAAATACCAAATACAGGAGCAGCGAAAACAGAAGTTGTAACGATGTGGTGGCTCTCGTTAACAGGCAGAATCTTGGCAGGATTAAGTTGCCAAATTGAGATTAAAATATTCTATGTACATAGACCATATTTGTTTAAATCTTGATACTTGATTTTTATTTAAGGCAGAGATTTTTTCCATTGAGATATAATTTATTAGTAAGTTTAACCAGTGGTCGATATTTAGAGATTGTTTATTTTTCCAATTGACAAGGATTATTTTTTTAGCAATAGTAAGGGCTATAAATATAGATTGAGATTGTTTACATGGTAGCTCAGTTATTGTTAAGTCACCTAGTAAACACAGTCTTGGAGATAAAGGAAGCCTACAGTTTAATATATCAGCGAGCTTTTCCAAGATTTTAGTCCAGAAATGCAGCACTGGAGTACATGACCATAAAGCATGAAGATAAGTATCGGCAGTGTTTTGTGAGCACTGGAGACAAATGTCGGAGTCAGAGAGTCCCATTTTTTTCATCATATATTGTGTAATATATGTTCTATGAAGTATCTTATATTGGATAAGTTGCAAATTTGTCTGTTTGGTCATTTTAAATACATTTTCACAGATTTGGGTCCAAAAGTCTGGTTCCGGAACTATAGACAAGTCTTTTTCCCATTTTAAAGTCGGTAAATACGTTTTATTTGTGTATAAAAATAACTTATATATTTTTGATATTTTCTTTATTGTTGTTGGAGAAAGCTTTATAATATCTTTAGCTAAGACAGGCAGTTGGAGCGTATCCTGAAGTGTTGGGATTTGTTTCTTAACCATATTTTTAACTTGCAGATAATGTAAGAAATTTCCCTTTTTTATTTCATATTTCTGGACCAAGTTTGTATACGATATAAACTTATTATCTGAGAAAAGATGATGAAGGTGTGTAATTCCTTTCTGCTCCCATAGGCTTAAATGGAACGACTGATTATTAAGTTGAAAGTCGGGGTTATGCCAAATGGGAGAGAGCCCACAGGGCGCCAATTGGGAGTTTGTAATTTCTAATGCCTTCCACCAGGCAGTCAGGGTGGCGGCTATCATTGGGTTTTTAAAACAATTATGTCGTCTTATTGATTTTGTAATAAAGAGTAAATCTGACAGTCTAAGATTATTACAATCCTTCTGCTCCAATTCCAACCAACAGTTAGTATCTCTGTTGGGTTGTGTCCATAGCACAAGATATTGTAGTTGATTAGCTAGATAATAGTACATAAAGTTTGGTGCCTCTAAACCTCCTTTAGATTTACTTTCCTGAAGAGTAGATAGACTAATTTTGGCTTTTTTTTTATTCCAATAGAATTTTATGATAGCAGAGTCCAGCGATTGGAACCAGTTAGACGTAGGTTTAAATGGAATCATTGAAAATAAATAATTAATCTTTGGTAAAACTTTCATTTTTATAGTAGCTATCCGTCCTATTAAAGAGATCGGAAGATTATTCCAGCGCTCCAGGTCACTACGGATACTATCCAATAATGGTGAAAAATTTAAAGAAGTTAATTCAGTTAACTTAGGTGAAATTTTAACACCTAAGTATTTTAAATTACCTGTAGGAAAGGAGTAGTGTGGATCCTGACTTGTAGGATTCCATGAATTTTCTGTAATAGGTAATAATGTTGATTTTGTCCAGTTAATAGAGTAATCTGATAAGTGAGAGAATTTAGTTATTAATTTAAATGCTTCCCCTAGCGAGATAGCAGGTTCTTCTAAATAGAGTAATATATCATCGGCATATAGATTAATTTTATGTTCTATTGTCCCGGAGTGGATTCCTTGGATCCGTCTATCCTGACGTATAGCTAATGCAAGCGGCTCAATAAATATAGCAAATAATAAAGGAGAAATTGGGCACCCTTGTCTTGTTCCCCTTTGTAAAGTAAAACTCTGTGATGTAATCCCATTAGTAGTAACTGTAGCTTTAGGAGAATCATATAATATTGAGACCCATTGAATGAATGACTCCCCGAAGCCGAATTTATTTAAGACAGCAAAGAGGAAGGACCAGTTAACTTTATCGAATGCTTTTTCTGCATCCAGCGAAATAACAACTGCCTTTTTATCATACCGCTGTGACATACTAATCAAGTTAAAGAGTCTCCTAATATTATTAGTAGAATGACGACCTTTAATAAAACCTGTTTGATCACTATGAATAATTGTCGAGATTACCGTCTCTAATCGAGATGCCAAGGCCTTAGCGATAATTTTAATATCGGTATTAATTAGTGATATCGGTCGGTAACTTGACGGGAGGGTAGGGTCTTTTTCTGGCTTTAATAAAAGTTTAATTGCTGCTATATTCATATCTTGACGTATATCACCTTTACTTTTAATTTCAGTTACTACTCTTAGAAATAATGGAGCAAACATTAACCAGAAATGTTTAAAAAATATAGCCGGAAAGCCGTCTGGACCAGGTGCTCTGCCATTAGGCATACTGTCTAAAGCACGATACAACTCATCTATAGTAAGCGGGGTATCGAGAATATCTTTATGTTCAATAGATAACTGAGGTATATTTAAGCTGTTTAGGAATTCCTCAATATATTCAGGGTTAGGTCTATTAATTTCTGTGTATAGATTTCGATAATAGTTATAAAAAATATGGTTAATTTCTTCTGGTGATTGTGTGCATTCACCATTTATATCTTTAATAGCCGTTATAAGAGATTTTTCCCGATTCCGTTGAAGTTGATTTGCCAGGAATTTACCTGATTTATTATTATGTTCAAAATTATTATATCTCATCGGCTCAGTCCTAATTAACACAAATGGGTCAAAGATGAGCTGTTGTCTCACAGTGCAAGCTTATGTCAGCAGTAATGACGGGACTTTAATGTTGCAGACTGACCTTCCCACACTAAGCTGTTTAAACGTTCTCTAATGACCACCATTCTCACTTCTTCATTATATATTTTTTAAATGTTGTGAATTGTGTGAACACACCGCGAAGAATACTGAAAGCATTCTTATGTATTGAGTTTGAAAGATCATCTTGTAAGATTTTAATTAAACTGTTGCTCTACGGTGTGTCAAACTCGCTTCTCAGGGACATGAATAATCGAAGTTCTGAAAGTGCAATAGAAATAATTATTCCAAGTAAGACTCGTGCTACCGGTTTTATACCCACCGGCTTAACAATTTGGGCATACGAGCAAATAACCTTAGCAGCAGTTGAAAAGGCTACAGAGCCATTTTTCCTGTTATGATGCAGATAAGCTCCTTAAATCTCAATAATGCAAGAGATAAAAGCCAATATTGTCATATGTTCAAAAGCGAATATGGTATGATTGACATGTGAGCATGACTCGTATGAATAGAGAACACACAGACACAAAGTGTGTACAGTAATTTAATTGACAACAGGCCAGCAACAGTATGTTGTAGTCCAAACATTTGGCTGAATAATTGGTCTGAGTGATCAGGCTGACAGAAATGAATGTCATACTGACCTAAACCTTCCAGCCAGCACCTGCTCAGCTTCAGCATTCACTCTAACTCACAATTTTTGTCTGTCCTGTTGTTTCAGTGTCCGTCACTTCCCTCATCAAATACTGTCTCAAACGTTCAGCCAACCACATTCTCTTCTCTATTTCTCTCGTCTCCATCAGTCTCCTATCCATTCATCTTTCACTCTCTCAAGTGCCTGATTGGGAAATATCCACTTCAAGCATCCCATTTTTTGTTGTGCTTTCTTTCCAGGAAAGCAAGAGATTCTCTGCCAACTTTCCGGCAATTCTTCAGCTCAGCATTCAGCCTGACTCATGTCAGCCTGGCCTCCATGAAGGTTCCTCCTGATTGGCTCAGGTGAGGTGAAGGCAGTAATACCATTAAAATAAAACATGTTGAAAATGTGAAATTCCAGTCTAGTAGCGGGCGGCACGGCGGGTGGGCGGGTGGATGACTGGTTAGCACCTCCGCCTCCCAGTTCTGAGGACTCGGGTTCGAGTCCAGGCTCTGGCCTTCCTGGGTGGAGTTTGCATGTTCTCCCCGTGCCCGCGTGGGTCTTCTCCGGGTACTGCGGTCCCCTCCCACATTCCAAAGACATGCATGGCAGGCTAAATGGGCGCTCCGACTTGTCCCTAGGTGTGTTTGTGAGTGTGGATGGTTGTTCGTCTCTGTGTGCCCTGCGATTGGCTGGCAACCAGTCCAGGGTGTCCCCCGCCTACTGCCCAGAGCCAGCTGAGATAGGCGCCAGCACCCCCCGCGACCCTTGTGAGGAATAAGTGATGGATGGACAGTCTAGTCGCAGTAGTAATAATACATTTTGGTTATTAAGGCAGTGGCTTTCAGCCTCACTCATACGTGTTGATGATTCTCTAAAAGTTTAACCTAATGCAACTGATTGATAAATAGAAAGTTTTATTTCATCTCCTTAATTTGGACTGTGGAGATGTGCTAAATGACGAGATGAGGAGAACAATGTTTTCTTATTTGATATCAAAATAAATAATATATAACTTACAACATTTACCACAAAAAAAAGATAGACCTCATTTTGATAAATCCCCTTTAAAGATGCATTTAATTTTTAAGCGTTAGAAACAAAACACGTCTCCCCAGGGAAACAAGCTGTAGTGCACACATGCCTTTTTATTGACAGACTTATTCATTAATGACTGAGAATATTTACTTCTCATCTTGGAAATGAATTATAAAATGTTTCCACGTACCTCTAGGGTTACGCGACCTACGTAGTTTCCACTTTATGGTGCCCGTAGCACCTTCTTTTTTTGGTAATTTCTCACAGTAATCAAAGTTATTTAAAGTCGTTGTTGTTGTTACCTCCAGCAACGGGCGTCCATCGAGCAGGTCGACTCGCCATCTGGCACGTCACATTTCCGTTTTTAAGTTTGCATTAGCTCCGCTTTGCCGTCCAGAAACACAAAATATTGTTTGCGGCAAATTCCAGGTGGCACAAATATATATTTTTTAAATTACTGTTCAAAGTATTTTGATGTAACTATCGACTTTAACGGTGAAATCCGACTTAAGTCGAAATTCGGGTTACATCACCAGTGTAGGAACGTCCGTAACTCGAGGATTATCTGTACGCTGATTTTACAATGATTGTACATTTCGGTGCTATGTCACACATTTACAGAAAACTGTTAGACAATTTTAAGTAAAAAAAAAATAAATAAATAAAAAATGGATGCCTGCCCAGATAACTTTACAAATTGGCAACAGAAGCATGTGGTCCAGTCATTCACAACACAAATAGTTAACACAAATATGTAGTTAAAACTATTATTCAAAATGAATTGCCGATAGACCAGATGGTACCTAAATCTTACCAAATAATGTAAGAACTAAACAGGTTTCATGGTTTTAATTGCATTGAGAAAGATATAATCTGACTCAGAATCCTTAATTGATAGCGCACAGACTTGAACAGAGAGGACCTTGTAGACCCCAGGAAGCACTTGGGTTTAGGTGCCTTGCTCAGTGGTACAGCAGCAGGCGTGAACAGGGTTCCCACTTTTCTTAATCACTTGGCCACTGCAGTCTCTGATTATGTTCTACTTAATTTGCATGATGCACTGAGGTGCTTTGTTTGAAAGTGGTGCGCTTAAAAATCGTCTTTATCTTTCAGTTTACTGGCTTATTGTTTGGAGCTTCAACTTTAAAATAGTTGAACCACAAGGGATATAGTTTACGTTCACACCTTGGGTGAGTATTTATCCTTGTGGCTTGCATTAGCTTTCAAAAGATATGGTACTTAATGTGAAATTAATGGACTGGCGTTTAAATTAAGGACACAGATGGAAGCTCCTGTGTTAGTTGGCATGCCAGCATCGCAAAATGTGTTGCAAGATAAGCTCTGTGAAAAGCGACTTTCCCTACAGACACATGCAGACTTCAATATTACGCTTGCTCTGTTTAGGTGTTCAATCTGCTGTTATCACACAAAATAAATAAGGAAGCCCACACAGCATCAAGAGCTGAGTAAACACCAAAGCAACAAAAGCTGAGATGATTCTGTGTGTGATGGATTGCAGCCAAAATGGGAACAGCGGGCTCCCTATGTAAAACTTCCTATAAGCATTTATAATATCCTGTAAACTGCTTCTATAGCGTTGACGTTTTTTTTAGGGTGAACATGTCTATTTTTGTGCTTGTGAGCATCAGCTGGACACACATGAATACCCACTGTCCGTTCAAAAATGCTACCACTTGGATTTAACAAAGCAAGTCGATGAAAGTTTAGCTATATAAAATCCATGTTTCAAGGGTGCATACGCTTATACAGAACCAATGTGATACTAAATGTATCCTATGGTCAATGGCTTGTATTGAATGTTTACTGAGTTTCATACTGGGGAGGCAGTTAGCTATGTTTTATTTGTAAGTTTGTTTCCCCAAATTTACCCCAAATGTGTTAGTTGTGCATTGAATGGGGGAAAACAATGGGTGGCTAAACTACATTGTTAGATGGATAAAAAGGTCACTTGTTGTATCTGTCTGATTCTGCAATGTCTCTGTTTCCCTCCAGAGCACTCTTCCTTGGTCTGTCTAATAACCCCCATATCACCGATTTGCAGTTGGACATCAGCGCCTGTGAGGTATGTGTTCTGTCAGCAACAAAGACCAGATCCATTCATGTTCTTGTCGATTGATGCCCGTGTCCATCCCCTCCCTCATGGTCCGCGTCTTTCTGTCTTTCTCTGACAGTTAAGGTCTGCAGGTGCTGGGGTTATTCAGGAGCTCTTTCCACGGGTTTCATGTGTTGGGACTTTAGATATCTCAGATAATGGTAAGACATTTTTCAACTCGACACACGGCAAGGTGACAGTAAATACATATAGCTTGTGTTTAATTAATGTAAATAAAATGTTTTGCTTTATTAATCGGACTAAACTAGATAAAGTACAATTTCTGGAGAAATTGTGTGTGAATGCAGAAAGCTGAATGGTAATAAAAGCTAATTGCTAATATTTGAATGCATGTGGAATGCTTGTGAAATGCTTACGAAAGATACTGAAAGATAAATTGCATGAAAATTTAAAAAAAAAAAAAAAAAAAAAAAGGGTTCCAACCAGGAATTGAACCCTGATTTTCCACATACCACTCATGAGCTATAACCATTGCACGAATGAATATGGAAGTATCTGTGACATTGTATGTAATTGGATTGAATAATCGAGTGCAATAGAAAGCTGAAAATATGGATTATTATAGAAAAAAAAAATACTAAATGGCAAATGACATTTAATAAAATGTTAAATTATTGGACAATGACCTTTTCTATATTTTACCTGTGAGGGAACTGACTTCTTAAAAACCATGGCTAATGGCATATTTATATTGTAAATTTTCATCTAATGCTGAGATAACAAAGCTGAATGGGTACATGCTGATGCATTTAATCATTTCAGTGAAATTGTAATGCATTTCCTGATATGGTAGTCAGTTGGTAAACATGGATATCACTTGGCATAATAGCCATGGATACATTTGCAATATACTATCAGAAGTGGGATTCGAACCCACGACGTCCTGATTACTGGACAATGCACTTTACCAACAGTGCCACCGAGCAGTGTCAGAAAGCTGATAATGATGATAGGTTGTATGTGTGGAAGTGGGCGTGGAACGTGACTGAAAAACATGAATGTCTGTCCCATTGAAATTGAATGGGGAAAAGTTGATATTAAACGTTAAATTGTGTGAAAACTGTAAGTAATGTGGCCAATATATTCCCAGGATGGCGTGAATTTTTGAAGCAAGTTGAAATTTGAGCGGTGTAAAATTTGGACGTATTATGTGGGAGTTTTGCACATCAAAAAAGCGAGCGGAATAAAATGCTATAAGTATAAAAATAAAGGTTAGAACAGAAACAACATGAATGTGAAGACTATGAGTTTTCAATGATAATTTCGTGAGATGCACCTGTATAAGTTCAGTAAGAAGCATGATGTTCTCTCCCAAACAGATTAAAAGCAAAGAAAAGTATTTTAACAACCCAAACATCTTTGCAGGCTTGGATTCTGACTTAGGGGTTGTCATCCCAGCATTCTCAAGACATCCCTCCCTCAAACACCTGATGCTGGGGAAGAACTTCAACATCAAGGGCAGGTACGGAGCTCATCAGACGAGCAGCGCAGATGGTGAGGCTGGTAGCGATGATGAATGTTTTCCTCTTCTTTTTTTTTTCTACCTCCTCAGGGTGCTGGATGAAATACTGCAGAAACTGGTTCATTTGGTGCAAGAGGAAGAGTGTGTGAGTTGGATTATGTAACCTCACACACACGCAAATCTGCAGTGGCGTCACTGACAAAATGCACATCCACGCTCATGTGTGCTAATTCAGAAAATCAAATATTTAACCACGTGTTCAAATGGCCACAAGGATGAACTCGTCAGTTTATACAGTTGTGTCCACATGTGTATGATGCGAAACACAATCACCCCGCCACGTTTACAAGACGCAACCATGCATGGCAGCTGTGTCCAACAGATGATTCATCTGGTCTCATTTCATTTCAACCACCCCCACCATCCATTCCTGGGGGCCTCCTTTGCTTCTCATATCCCGAGTGGCGAGTATATTGGTTAAATATATACTACAGCGATGTTGAACACGCACAAATATGCCTCCAAGGGCCTGTTTCTTTGACTTAATTTTGGCAGGAATTTGATGAAAGAAATGTTCTAAACCAAATGACATATTCATGGTTTATCAAAGCTCTTTATTATTTTTTTAGTCTTTCTCTACAAAAAAAATTGTGTGCACGCAGAGCTTTTGTAGGGAAGCTTCATTCAATTTTTTTTTCCTAATTAACTTCACCTTGCTCTCACCATCCTCCTCCAGGTGCTGCAGTCTCTCTCTTTGGCCGACTCGAGACTACGCCAGCGTGGCACCTTGTTGGTCAATGCTCTGGGCTCGAACACATGCCTACGGAAGGTGGACCTGAGCGGCAACGGTCTGGAGGACTCGGGAGCAAAGATGCTTAGCAAAGCCCTGCAAATTAATACGACACTCAGGTGCGAGCCCAAATATGTACTCTAAGGGGAAAATAGAGGGATTTCCTTACAAATTAGGGTCCTTGGAGGACACAGGGAGGAGAGTTATTAAAGTTTTAGAGGGCAGAAGAAAGAATAGGGTCAAACAGAACATTATTATGCTTGAAAGTGTTTGAAGAGATGAGCTGAAGCCCCTTAGTGGCAGAGCAGTGAGACAAAGAGTGAACAATGCTGGAGATAAGAAGTTGCCATTCGGCAGTCAGGCAATTCTCAGAGAGAGCGAAAAAGAGAGCTTTGATGCATACTTGGGATCCTGATGCCCTTGTTTTTTTTGTTTTGTTTTGTTTTTTTCTTAAACCCTGTCCTGTTCAGCTGCATGGTCATGCAGAATGGTGGATCTGTATGCCTTTATCCATCTCTGCATTTTGCTAGGATTTATTTTTTTCTGTGCAGTTGGGGAGTTTGAAATACTCAAAAGCAGGAAGGGACAGACAAGCGACAAAAGAGAGATCAGAACAGAAATGATCAATAAAATAGCAGGACAATAGCAGAACTACAGTACATTGTATATTACTACTATAACGTTACATGCACAATCAATGACCCCCTATAATATTGGTGTTGCAGTTGGAACAAATGGGCTCGGAAATGGGTTGAGTGATTGACAGGAAGCTTTCAAGGCATCTACATAGAGAGACTAAATATGGAGCCAGATTGTTTTTTCCCGGTTAAATTTCAAGGGCATAGATGGAGGAAGGAGGAAGAAAAGAGGAGTTGAAAATGACAGGTTTATGAAAAAATCAGGTGGAGGAAGTGCAAGTGTAGGTGGGAGATCCAGTAACAGAAGCTCATTAAAAGCGTGGCAGTTGTTTATGCATACCTTATGCTGGGATATGAGTTCATTGGAATATGCATAAAGCAAATAAAAGTTGTTCATTTCTATGTTGATCTTTCCACAATGTATAGCTGTAGCAACACAATCTCACCTAATACTCTTACTGTGACAATGTGGACCGCAATTCTCATCTTCCCCGTCTCTCTGTCTTTGTGTATTCGTTATTGGTTTGATCCCTCGCAGAAGTGTTACATGGGATCGCAACAGCACCACGGCGACTGGCTTCCAAGATGTGGCACGAGCATTGGAGCAGTAAGATGAACACAATACACACACACCAAGCATATTTTGTATGCAGGATGCACGTATAAAGCAGATGAGTCACACGTTTAAAAGGAAGTCATCTTTATGCCTCAGTGTTTACTCTTACACAATATTTCATCAGTCCAGGAATGTAACCAAAATTTATATGTGAAGTTTTGTTTGTACAAGGGTGGGTGGGCACATTCGAGTATATGGAGCAAGCTTGATATTTTTGCACCAAAAAAACAAGCAACAAGATGATTACAAATGTAATAATTATTTGCCAAATTAAATGCCGCCCACAGTGTGTGACACTTTAATTCCCAGAGGGTACAGTATCATCTCTCTCTCTCCCTCCCCCGGCTGGGCTTGCTTATGTGTGCTGTTGCTTTATTTTTTCTTTCAAATGGAAAGCTCAGCTGTTGGCTTAACCCTATAAACACAAAGTTAAAGTTCCAATTGCAGTTCTGTCTCATAAAATACTTGAAATTTGTTCACCTAAAAATGTTCATTGTGCTACTAGTTCCGGTACATATGCTTGGAAGAGAATATTTTTTTCAGCAAATAGATGAGCTGACTTCACGTCCATCCTAAATTTCAAGCGTCAAGCTCTTAGTCTGTTCAGAAATGACATCATTATTTTACCTGCACAAAATATGTATTTGTGTTTATCATAATTTAATTTAAAATGAAAAGTATTGACAGAGAATACTTTGAGGTTCAAACCATCACGTCATCAGCCCATGATAAACACAGGAAGTCCGCTAACCTGTTTTCCAGGTTAGTCATGTGACTTTTCATATAACCCCTTTGGAATACCGGGACAAATGAAACAAAAATACAATTACCGTGTGCACCTGCGAACACTTTGTAATTTACTCTGTGTTCCCTTGACTTCCTTCTTGTTTCGATGGTTGCATTCCCACTTTTTACCCACAATCCCACAGTTCGAACTCACAACACACCAGGGTTTTTTGACCATACAGCTTCAAAATGGGAAGTCAACCCAAAAATAGTCTTTACAATAATATTTACTATGTGCCCCCACTAGTGTAAATATGATTTTCTGATTAATATTGTGTTTGTGAAATATGTATTAAGTAGCAAAATCCACCTGTTTGTATCCATCTCTGGCAACTGAAAATTGCATCACAGTTGCTCAGTTTTCATAGTTGTCATCATAGTTTTGATGCCTTCAGTGAGCATCTACAATGTACATAGTCATGAAAGAAAAAGCAAATGTATTGACTAAAAGGTGTGTCCAAACTTTTGGCCTGTACATACACAGTATGGGCAGTGAGCATATATCACTAGCTGTCAACATAGCCTACTAGATTTCATTTTAAGTATCAAGGTCTGCGAGTGTGGTTTGTTTCCTTTTGGCTTTGTATTTCAGTGACACGTTTTGAAAAGGTTACCATGAAGTAAACAGACTCACATTCTAAACATAAAATACTTCAACAGTGTCAACTTTTGTTCAGAGTGCCGTTTTATTTTAGAAGGTTTCTAATTCTCGTTTTAGAAGAAAAATGTTGCGTGATACTCTCAGCTGCTATCAAGAAGCTTTTTTTCCCCAACAAAGGACTTTGTTATGCAAATATTCTGAGACTGTTGTCTGCATTTAAGTCGCATCTGTTAGTGCTGTTTGACAAAAAGGAGCACTGAGTGATGACTGTTTGCCTTGCGCTATCTGCAAACTAGCTTAGCTGTCATTATGCATGTCACTTGAGCTCAAAAAGTAATTTGTGTCTGAAGTACAAAACATTTCATTTAAATGAAGTTGTTTTTTTCTATCATAGTAACTCAGTGTTCCAGTGGTGAAATGCATTTTCACAGTCTTTGTCTCTTACCCCTCTTTACTTTTTAGCAACTTTACACTGCAGTACATGCCCCTCCCCCTCAGTGATGCCACACAGGCGTATCGCAATGCCCCAGAGAAAACCGACCAAGCTCTGACCAAGGTAAGAAAAAAGATTTGAAATGCACAAAGCAGGGGCATACAGGCTGAGGCAGTGAATAATCACGTTGCCTTTTTGGATCGAAGAGAGATGTAGTTCTGAATAATGACTTCAGTTTGTTTTTGCTTTTGTAATTATGATCGTTTCCTTCTGTACTGTGACACTGCAGACCTTGCAACTTGTTTTCTAATTTATTTCAATACCTGTATACTGTATTTCATGATTTCTATTGAAAATATCAAAAGATTGCTCATTGATTGTTTTTAGGGGTGCATTGAACGCTGACTGACTTTTTTTGTTGTGATATTTTGCGCAGTTCAAGTTGAAACCCAATCGAAAAGATTTAGGAATGCTTCATGAAATAACTACAGTCTACAATTGGTTTTTTTCTCCTACAATGTTCTTTACACACTTTATGATTATTTAATCATTGTCCTTCAAATATATTTTCATTCTTCTCAACATTACAATTCTAACTTTTTTATTAATCATTAAAAAAAAAAAAAAAAGAATACAGTATTTTGGCCTTGATCAAAGACGCTCCTTTTGAGGTCAACCACAGAAATGCCTTTCAACCAAAAATTATTTTTATGTTATTTTTTTTATAAAAGAAAAAAACCCATCTTTATTAGCATGACACTGTAATTGTTAATATAATATGTAGAAACTTTTGAACAAAATGCATTACTGTAGTTTAGAGCTAAACCATAATAATTGCTATCTAGAATTTTCAACGCAACATGGGGGATTCACTAAATTTGTGCAAAATTTCCGGGTCCGGACTCTTTTGCTATGATGAAAAGGCACAACAGAAGGATAATTAAACAACGTTCATTATTGCACAGCCGTAATGTGGCTACTGTCTAAATTCAAATGAAATGGCGTTAAACATTTTCTTTGTCTTTATCATTCAGATCCGCTCAACTTACTACTAATACTTGCCAGCACAACAGTATTTGCGCACAAATAATCTTATTTAACAGTGGGCACAAGATACTTCCACTAAACCAAGCCATGTTGTTGTAAATTAAGTTTTATTGCAGTGATTAGTTTTTGGCACTCACTGCCATCAAATCTCATCCAACACAGTCTTGAATGCAGTTCAAGAAATGATTGTATCATCTCTGAGGCAATCTTTTCTTTAGCAAGACTCAAAATATGCACAAAATGTTGCCATTATTTAGCATTAGTTTAAGGTTATCATTTGGCAGCCATTCAAAAGCCTGTTAACACTTTATTCCATCTGCAATTACATAATTTCATTAGACAGCAAGCATATCCACCTGAGAAAAAACATCCAGCTCATTTTCAGGGATCAAAGTTCTCCTCGGTCTCCTTATTACCATGCAAATTGCCTTTTTTTTTCAGTCAGAAGCTATACTCTGTAAACAGCTGCTGTTCTCTGTGTGTGCGTGTGTATTTATTTATTTATTTATTTATTTATTTATTTATTATTATGGCAGATCCAGCGAGCCCTGCTTAGAAACAACCAGACACAGCGCTTCTCTCAAAAGCAAGCTCTTAGGCTGCACCAGGGCCTGGTCACGAGTACAGCCGAACAGGTCTGTCTTTGTGTGAAGGCTCAAAATGAAAGTTTAAGTTCCGAGGAGAATGGACCTCTAAATCAATGCTCGTGTATATTCATGTGTGTGTGTGCCCTGTTTGTGTGCAGGTGATGGAACGTTTGTGCGTGCGGGTGCAACAGCAGGTTGGTGTCCTGAAAGGCTGCGAGGAAGCAGAGGAGGTCCAAACAGCCAGGCAGATCCTTAAGGAAGCCAAAAACTCCAGAGCTGTAAGCGGCGTTCCCCATCATTCAATTTGAAGCCCTTTTCCCTTGGTCCACGCCTATTAAATGTGTTTGATAGCCCTGGGATGCAATCCGTATCGTGCTGAGGCCGTTTGACACCTAAACCCCAAACCGTTTAACTAGATTGAGCACTCCCATGCCTGCTTGAAGTGTGATAAACTTACTTGGTCCAGCACAGTTGGAAGAATTGGGCCTTGTTACAGCATGATTGCTAATAGACGAACACACATGGCCAACCATGTATGATTAACGCTATTGTTCCTCTACAAATGATTAGTCAACAAAAAACAAACAACATGAATAAAAATAAACATGAATACAGAGCAGCGTTACTGCAAGGAAACACTGGACAGGGGAAGGAAGAGTATGAGTGTCAAAGTTGAAAAAATATATAGGCCTTTATTTCAAAGGACCTGTTTTTTGTTTTGTTGTTTTGTTTACATATATATATATATATATATATATATATATATATATATATATATATATATATATATATATATATATATATATATATAACAACTTTAATGTTATTTTATTTTAAAGTTGTTGTTGTTTTACTTGTTACTTAAAGCTGCTCTTTGTAACAATTTGCCCACAAATAGTTTGACAATATCTTTTTATTTGACCATTTGTGATTGAAACATCTTCTAATTAGTAGATTAACACCTTAACAGTTGACAGTGAGTACCCCTGCAAGCCTCTGGCCAATAGTTTTCAGACTGGATTCGGACATGACGCCATGTGCGCATTGTGTACGTGAAGACAGGTGCATGCAGTTTCATTTTCGGCCACAGGTGGCAATAGCGATTCAAAATAGAATTTTCTGCAAACAGCAGTGTGAAAGGATATAACCTAATTGTCTGCGACTGATATGTATTGGATTTAAAATGTTGCTGCTGCCCTCACACTTTCCATTTTTTTCCATTGAATCTCACCTGCTCTCCCCTGTGGCTTGTGCGTCTTAGCTGTATCCTTCCCTATGTGAGCTGGCTCATGTGTTGTCAGTGGATGGCCCAGTCAGACAACGACTGGATACGCTAGCTGGGGAGCTATCAAGGGCTGCTGACAAAGAGCTGCAGGTAAGCTGGGTGCGACTCTAGAGCTATAAGAGATGTAAATTACCAGATGTGTTATTTATAGTCAAACGAGTTGCAATTAAAAAGACATTATTCAATATTCCTAATGTTATTCACTCCAGGATTGTTGTCACAAAGTTGTTTTTTGAAGTATAATGCCTTCTGAACAAACACAGCTAACGTTTTGCATTTGCAACTGAAGAAATGGTCACATTTGTTGACAGGTGGTGGTGGACTCCATGGTGTCTCTGTGCCGTGAGTTGTGTCCCCTGTCCTGCTCAGCTGCCGAGAGACTCAGCCCACCTCTCTCGTCCATCTCTGAGCAGGTTTCCATCCCTCGCTCTTCCATACGCAACGCCCTCATGGAGAGAGCGTCCGAGGATATTAACAGAGCCCTAGAGTAAGGATAAGCCCTAGAAGAAAAAAGTTGCGACTCAAAGAATCCCCGCACCATTTCAGCTCTTCTGTATGTCTCAGGGAGGTGAAGCTGTCCGTAGTGTCCTATTTAACCAACTCCATCGTGGATCAGATTCTGCAAGAACTCTACACGACCCATAAAACACTGGTACTGGTAATATCGCTTTTCTGCATGACTTCTTTGTAGATAGAGCTCTAGCAACTAATGTTGGATCACTGTATGTTGTTATTTCTTTTTAATAGCATGGCCATGAACATTTTTGAAAGCAAGTTGATCACTGCAATATTTACAAGTCCCATTGTTTTTTCTTGGGTCAAAATCATCAGCAAAATTCACTTTTTAACTTCTGTTTTTCTTTATACAAAAAAATATTTAGGCAGCCTACAAATTGAGACTAATTTTTTTTTTATATGAAGTCTATTGCTTATATAATATGAACCTTTATATGAACCTTTTAAATTATGTTAGTTAACCACTACATGATGAAGAAAAAATTTAAGACTCAAAAATACATCAATAGAATTTTAATACTGGTGCCAATGATTTTACCTCGTTTTAAAGTGTAATAAAACATTAGACATGACGACATTCAAATCCAACACACCAAATATAGTTAACTTGCATTATACAACAGTAACAGTGCTATAAACTTGCAGGATTATTCAACACTTTTGCACAAGAGGTCCAATCAGTCTTCACAGAATTGCAGCAAAGAATACACTTAATTTAAGAAGCAACGCGAGTGTAAGAATTATTCTCGAGTCTAAGCAATAACACACTTTTATTGATTGCCCTACAGAGCTGCAGTAGAAATAGTTGTTTTTTAAAGAAATGGATGGCCTTGCTTCCCTGTTTTTATAGCATGCACATATTTTGTAGTCATTTTGCTGTCGATAGATGAGGCGCGTCTACTTGCCATGGTTACAAACGAGCAAGAAATTTACTGCAAACAACGTTGGCGGCCAGTAAGCTATTGTGTTGGCAATAACTTCAAAATGCTGTAATGGTCATGTGGTTTAACATCCAATCAAATAAAAATAGCAAGGGACTCGTTATTCCAAACATACTGCTTCAGTCTCAAGATATCCTCGAGCACAAGGTCAATGAATGTTTTTCTTTCTTTTTCTTTCTTGCTTTTTCTATCTTTCTTCATCGTCTTTTTCTTTGTTTCTTTCTTTTATTAGTTTGTTTGTTTGTAAGTAACATCAGTTGTCATTTTTCTGTTAATCAACAGGTTGATTCTAAATTACAATCCAAATTTGAGTAGACATTGATGGACCAAGAAGCACAAATAAACCTTTCAATTAACTGTTTCCAAATTGTGAGTTAACCTCAGTATTTTTTTTCTCCCTAGTGACATAAGTCTGTGTGCTCTTCCAGTGTGGATTCTATCCAAACACAATCACCCAAAAGTATTTTCTGTACAATACAGAACTTGATAGGGTGACCTTATCTAGCCAGAGCTACTTTAATGTTGTCACAAGAGGACCTTTCACCTATATTTTTCCTTGTAAACTCACTCGCTCATCCATTTTTAATCGCGCTTGTCCTCATCTGGGTCACGGGTGAGTTGGAGCCTATCCCAGTTGATTTGGGGTGAGAGGTGGGGTGCCAGCCAATCACAGGACACATATAGACAAACAACCATTCATACTCGCATTCACACCAATGGACAATTGAGAGTCCCTTATTGCCTGCCATGAATGTTTTGGGGACGTGGAAGAAAGACAGAATATCTTTGAGAGTACATTGAAAAAAAATCAAAGTATTTCTAAACATAAAAAAAATACTTAGAATATTACAACACTGACTGTAGTTAAAACAATCTGTGAAGTGTTACATTGATATAAAGAAGATTTATTAACCAAGGTGCAAAAAGAGGACTCGGCGAGTTCTTATCTTCATAACACCTAGTTTGAAAAATGAGGCAAGAGGAAAGGATAAAATAGTGAGGGGGATGTCGAATAATAAACAACACTTCCCCATGTTCTTTTTTTTTTGCATTCTGTTCACTCTTTGCTTGCCTTCTATCACATTCTCATCTTTCTTTTTTTTTTTTTTTTTTTTTTTTTAAGAGCTCAGAATTGTTCATTCGGTAGTCTTACCGATTCAACGTCTTGTCATCATTGCTCTTTTCTTTTTTTTTTTTTTTTTTTTTTTTTTTTTTTTTTTTTGTGTGTGTGTATGTGTGCGTGCGTGCGTTTGCGTGTGTGCGTTTGCGTGCGTTTGCGTGCGTGCGTGTGCGTGCGTGCAAATACTTATAAATTTATACTCATTCATTCACCTAAAACCTTATAAATATCCCATTACCCTTCGCCTTAACCAGGTACTTCAGAATCTTGCCAGAGTCGTGAGATTTAAATGGTCAGGAGACCAGAGAAAAGGTCAGAAAAAAAAAGAAATAAAGAGAAAAGAAAGGTAAATCAAAGTGACATCCAGCACCGACCAAACACTTCCTGCCTTCCCCATGATTACAAAATCAAAGTCTTACGCCAACCCCGGAAGCCTCTAAATTCCAGCAAATTTAGCGAGATCTCAAGAGCCCAGAGGAAAAACTAAAGAGAGGAAGGAGGGAAGGATCGATAAGGCAGAGTGAGATCAATAGAAGCCAGTACATCCAATCCATCAAAGTGAAGTCCAGCACCAACAAGACCCCTCCTGCGTGGTTACAAAACCGGAGTCTTATGCCAACCCCAGAAACCTCAAACTTCCAATAAATTGAGATCTCAAGTGACCAGAGGAAAAACTAAAGAGAGGAAGGAGGGAAGGATAGATAAAGCAAAGTGAGATCCACAGACACCAGCACCCACTGATTCAAGGGGCTGTGGGAGGGAGAGGCAACTTCTGTTTGAGTTTCAGTAGATGCTGGTGCGATGGATCTGGCATGCATAAGGACCACCACCAAAGAAAGAAGCCGTCAACCGCGGTCCAGCAAAGCGAGCACCCCCCCCCCCGGAATCCCCAGGCCGCGGCAGCACCAAGGCCACCCCCAAGCCACCCGAGCGGACACCGGTCGGCGAGCCGACCCAGACACCCGGAACACCCCCGCCCCAGCCCCGGCCCACACCCCCGAGCCCAAGGCCGCAGAACGAGGCCCAGCGGGCCCCCACAGCGCCCCACCGGTCCCCAGCCCCCATCCCCCCACGACCCCCCCGCACCCCACCCAAACCCGCCATCCACCACGACCCAGGCCCCACCACCCCCGACCCCCAAACCCCCGAACACACCCCCGACCCCCAGCACCCAACCCCCCACATTCTCATCTTTCTCTTCTCCTCCAAGCCATCCTCTCTCATGAATCGCTCCCCTTTGATTGTCAAGAAATTGCTTTTCTCTTAGGCCAGCTCAACAACAATTTTGATCATTTTTATCCCCGAGTAGTGTTGTTCCAGTTGCCACGAAGAGTGTAATGATATACAGCCTGTGATGAGGAGAATGTTTGCATGTGTTGCATCAGCTGCGGCAGGTGTCTCAGGCGAAGTGCTGGGACGATGTGGGGACAGGAAGACATACAATCAGACAGTCCCGAGTCGTGGAGTCTCTGGAATTCCCAGATGAAGACGTGGGCGTCAACCTGGGAATAGTAAGTGCACCATTGATTGATTGCAGTGACAAAAATGTATCTTTGAATTCTAAGGATGGCTGTGAGCTGAATTGTGAAACGTGTAGAATCTTCCCATTGGCTACACTTCCAGAACATTTTCAGCCCTAAGTCAATATAGTGTAGTCTTTGGCAAGCCCTGATCAATCTTTTGAGTTTTCAATTCTGGAAAATATAAATATATAAAAGGATTTTTGAGTTCTGGGTAAAGGGAGTGCTTGTTTGTAAAAGTTCATCAGGGAATTTATAATTGTGTTTCAACAGTGTTTTAGAGTTCTCGGTAATTAATTCAAATGTGTTTGATGTATGAATTTGATGAGCCCAACCAATGTAAAAATAAATATGAAAAAAAAACACTCCCCAAATTTGACCAACCAATCAGGCGTAGTTATTGCAGCAGGCCCCTTCAAAGTTCCTGCTTGGCTCAACAAGACCCTGCTCCTGAGGTAGTACTTGAATGCCCCCTGGGGAATTTAATGACCCTGGAAATTATTGTTGGTGGAAAAACTGAATTTTACCAAGGTAAACTGAAAAGTTCTCCAAAAGTTCCCGTGGTAGAAAAGCCCCTCTTGACATCACCCATTTTCCCCTGATCTAAATCATTCTATAAGCACATGCTCTAACAGAATCACTATTAACTCTTTTACCGGCAAAAACGTTTAATGACGTACGCTAAAATCACGATGTATGCCGCCATAAACGTTAATTGACGTTTACTACGTTTTTGTTTTTTTTTCCCCATCAATGGACAGTGCAACGTCTTGTGCAGCGCTTTCTTTTTTGAATGGAGTCTAAAAATCACAAAACACCCACTAACTATGGCTAGCAGATGGCAGCACTGTATATCTTTTCAATGGGCTCAAATGTGAATCAAATTACAAGAAAACATGGCGGCTCTTAGGAAATAGAACATTTTCACATGAAATCTAATTCACAGAGCGTCACTAAACAAAAAATATTAGTGACAAGGTCACTGTTGTCCAGAAAATGTATCTTTCACAAAAAGCTCGTTTTCTCCTTATCTTTTCCATTTTCACTCAATGTCACTCAAATGACCTATTTTTAAATGGTGATTACTAAAGAACGGAATAAGGTAGAAACATACTTTTTTTCTAAAGAAAGAATAGAATGCAGTCTTTAATGTGGTGCCGCCATGGTTATGTAGTCATAGCACACAATATTCTGTTTGCCTTGAAAGTGAGTGAAAATGCTCGAAATCGGCTGGCACTGTAGGGTTTTTGTTTTTTTGTTTTTTTTTGGGATAATGCTTGGCAGTAAAAAGATATTTAACTGTGAACATCAATGTTTTACTTGTGTTGAAGGGACCGTGTGTAGAATTAGTGCCATCTAGTGGTGAACTAATGGCCTCCTTTTAGGCACGGCACAATCCATGTAATATAATTATTGATTACTAGACCAATGATTATATGAAGAAATTACATTGATGTGATAGAACTTTTGTTTTTGTTTTTTTTCTTCAAATTATTAAAAGTAATAATGTGAATGGACATTGAAAAATCAAAAAATTCTACAGACTGTACCTTTAAAATTTTAGTAACTACTACAGTTGCAATGCAAACGTATGATGCAATTGTTTTCCTAAAGGACACCATGGCTATAAAGAAGAGGAGCTCCAGAACCAGAAGAATCCGTCCCGTCTCCACCAAACCAAGTGAGTCTTTTTTTTTTTTTTAACCCATTGGCGGCCGTCTTTGAAATGAAGTCGCAAAGCAACATACTGAATAAATATTAAGAGCATGACAACAATCAGTTTGGCTTTGTTGTAGGTCTCGGAGACGAGCCCAGTTCCTCCCCCACACCTTCTGCTCCTCCACCCTCCTCCCATCTTTCCCACTCGGCATCGTGGGAGTGCCTGTCAACCCTTCCCACCAACGGCTCGCCTTTGCGCCATGTGACCCACGTAAGGCCCCGCCCTCCACGGAGACACAGAGCAGGTCACCTTCCCCCAGAATCTGTGAGTTCATGGCAAATGATATGGCAGGGACCTCGAAACTTTTGTTGAGCTGGAGGCAGCTTTGCCTTGAGCTTCTTGCAGAATTTCTGAAGGGGAATCATCATCATCATCGATATAGTGTGTGGGTGTTAAATGATAGTTGAGTTGATCGTAAACCACGGAGCTCTTTCAATTTGAGCTATATGTGATCTCTATCTGTGTACAGCGCTTCTTTCCACAGGTGACAAAATGTTGTTGAGACATTTGCTTGTCTTGCGGCAGATTTGCATTAATTTAATTCTGGATGCCAGTGGCGCTTTCCAAGAATAAGCTTCTTTTGAATTCCGAAGCTGTTGCCTGTGTTCTTTGTGCAAGAAGTCGCGCTCAATGTGCAGTTGTCTCCTGGAGGCCAACATCTAACTTTTTAACTCTGAAGATCCAAATCACTTCAAATTTTGTTGGGCCTCCTTCCTGATTCAGGTTTATTTCTAAATGTGGATTGGATTTTGTTCGCCGATTTATTTGTATGCTAATGGAGGCCTTGCAACTGTCAGTGTTGATCGGTTGTTTGATATATTGTTATTCTTTCTTTTGCTTGTAGCATTACTTTGAGAACGGAGGAGTCAATACACTGGAGGATGGATTGCCAGACTTCTACAGCAAGAGAGTTCTTCCTGACAGGTAAGTAGCATTGTGAAATCATTCAAGATTTTGGACTATCTCACCACCTCTGTGGCATCTACTAAAAAAATATATAGTAATAACTTAAAGCATGAGATTTAGCAGCAGTTACATCATCCAAACAACTGCAAGTCTAATTTTTGATTACTTGTCAGATGGCCTCAAATAGTGTTTTTTATTCTTAAATGAACTGAGGTTCCAACTTTTTAGTATATTTTTAAATTTTTTATTTCAATTTTTTTTCTTTATTATAAACTGAATGAGATTCTCTAAGTAGTTTTTCTGAAAATACATTTGCTGTGATGCCTGTAAATCACAGCTTAAAACTCATTTTAAGGCCCACTGACTAATTAAAAATGTTCCACCGTTACGGTGGTGGCTCCAGATACTTTCTGTGTTACATTGTTCTGAAATAGCTCATGTGTACATTTTGTGTAGTGATCGTTCAAATTTTGCTACATGCTAAAATTGGCAGGCATTTTCGACAATTGCAATTTACCACCGTTTATTTGCAACTGTTTACTTTGTAGGGGAAGCCAGAGGTGGACTGGCACAAATAACGGACCTTGGCATTTTGACTTAGCTTAGCCCAGCCCAATTTCTGACCACCCTTGGCTACCACATAGCTCTACCGTTGATATTTATTGGATTAAGGGGCTGCTCCTTCTAAATTGTCTGCCCGTCTCTTGGGGTAAAATGGAGTAAATAATAATTGAATAGCACCACGTTGGCCCCAAAAGTCACTGGCCCACCGGGAATCTGCCCGTTGTGCCAGATAGCCAGTCCAGCCCTGGGAAGAAGCTCATGAGCAAACAAAAAGAGAAACAACATGCTCCATATTACCTACTTTGAATGCCTTTAGAAATTCCTCTGATATACTGTGTACAGGCAAGTGTTAAAATGATCATTTTGGCATTACATACAAGTGTTTAAAAAATGTTAAC
Organism: Festucalex cinctus; assembly: GCF_051991245.1. Taxonomy (NCBI): domain Eukaryota; kingdom Metazoa; phylum Chordata; class Actinopteri; order Syngnathiformes; family Syngnathidae; genus Festucalex; species Festucalex cinctus. The sequence goes on along the minus strand of NC_135411.1, from coordinate 59,415,554 downwards.
TGCTGTGTAATAGAAATAAAATTGATATACTCTCCAGCCGATGATGCGTAGCTACTATTACATCACATTGAGTTGTGTTTCATCACAATTTTATTTTTTGCCATTACTGCTTCTCAGCTGTGAAAACGTCAGGGGCCTTAGAATTTAGATATTACACTTTACAACGTAGACATGCCCAGTTTTATGAAAATAATTATTTCCACCAGCAAAATACTGCTTCCTAAATTGCAATATGTGTGGATGTAATGTATTCTGATATGTAGTTGCATATTAAGACTATAGTAGACAGTTGTTGTTTTTTTCCTCTCATATTTGTATTATAAGGCAATATGATAGTGTTGTGTGGATTTTATAACATTACTGCTTGCTGCATGACTGATTGCTTTTTCAAAAATGTTTTCAGCCAAGAATAGAACGGATTAGTTTGTACTCATTTGTGACTCAGATATGCAGTTCAATCGTGGACAGTGTACTGGCAACAACTTCAAGGCTGCATGACCATGTTTTCATGTCAGCCATGCAAACAAACAAAAAAGAAAAGATTGAAGCGGAATAAATATTGCCATCTGTTCGGCCTGCCCAGATGAAAATTTCGAAATTGTTCAGTTCAATATTGGCCCAAACAAGTGAGCGTTAGTGTTCTTCACTGATTGTCAAGGGCTTTGATGTGGAAATGACATGAGCATTTTTGTCTGATCCAGAAATGTGAGACTCATGTACATAAATCCATACCAAGCCAATGCTAATAAACCCTATCATAGGCTGGCTGAATAACAAAAAGGAAAAATAAATAAGTAACAAAACAAAACATTATGTAGTGGTGATTAACCTGTGTGCTCTCATATTACCATCACCACTGTTATTAGCTGTTGGTTTTTGTTTTATGTGGTGGAAAATACAAAAGAAACTAAAAAAAAATTCCGATTTTAATTATATCACTCTCTAAGTAATTGAAACTTATAAGAAATGATATAGTTGAACATAAAGGAAACACCTGATGCTTTAAGCTTAACTTCTTCACTTTCATACGCATAACCTAAACAAAATAAAGTAACTCCAGCTGACTTATTATTGTGGAGACATACAGTATGAGCTGACAGTATATGTAAGAGGCTAAGTATCAGTCAATCTAACAGCTGACAGCACACCTCAGAAAGTCGTCAAGTTTCAGGAATACACAAAGTGCAACTGCACCACCATTCCAGTCTAGTTTTATTGCATTTTATTTACAGCAAAGTTGACTATTTTCAGTTCAAAATAGTACTCCACTGAAATGTCGACATCAACAAACTAGTTGGGCTTGAAATAATTGCTCCCGCTGCCGCTTGCTGCCAGGTAGTCAAACTTCATTATGCCTGCATTGCTTCAAGATCCGCGCGACTAGACTGTTGATTCGCCACCATTTATGTTCTGTGAATGCCAATTGGTGTTTTATGTCTCAAATTAGAGAGCAAACACATTCTAAATGACGCTTGTATGTTTTTCTCTCTCCTTCAGTCAGTTGTCGTCCATCCATCAGGCACAGTCTCTGAGGAGGAAAAAAAGACGCAGCATGTTGTCCATTTTCTCTGGTTTCCGCAAGAACCGTAACTCCACCATATCAAACCAGGAGTTGGAGTAAGTGTTATTTAGCACACAGCTTGATTGGATGCATAAATAGTCCTGATTCATTCCGTAGCACATTGCGCATGTTATTTTGTGCCTCCGTAAGATTTGAATGTGGAAAAAAAATCGCCAGCCTCAAACTGTTCTCACTTAAAAAAAAAAAAAGGTATATTCATGTGGATAAATTCATGTTTAATCCTTGAAACGTTATTTTGTATTCTTTGTTACATTTCTTTACTGTTACTGATTGTGCAGGTGGAAGAACACATCATTAGAAGGATGAAAAGATATTTGTCCATGGTGCATTCATTATGAAAATGAATCCGTGTGGTTCAAATACTGTGATAAATGGATAGGTTGCTATACAGATACCCTCAATTTAGATGTGCTGCTGGCCTGTTTGGTGCAATCCTTCCCCCCCATTAAAGTACTTAAATTTAGTCTAACTATTCTTCCTTCCTAATCCAGCAACACTTCAGAGAATGTGTACTCGATGATTCAGCACCCAAAGGACGCCGGGAGAGCAGATAATCCTGTGCATGGGGCAAACGGGACCATGCCCTCACCTCGGGTCGGGCAGGGTGTTCCCATGCAAGGCTTGAGGCCCGCCAGCCCCTCCTGCCTCATTCAGAGACAGGTACAGTCTCCGCAACGGCATCCAATCTTTATAATTACAGTTACTAGGGGTGTGAATTGCCTAGTACCTGACGATTCGATTCGTATCACGATTCACAGGTCACGATTCGATTCGATACCGATTAATCCCGATACGAATTTATAAGTCGATTGTTGCGATTTTTTTTCATTCAAATTTAGAAAATACTAATCAGTAAGCTTGTAGAGTGTAAGATTTATATGAAAATGTATTATTTATTTATCTGAAATTTCAGTCTTATAGAGGTTGTAATCTGTTTCATGTTTAAACAGCATTAAAATAAAATATTAAGGCTTAATGTTCCGTTCATATAACATTCTTCCATGCTCAAGGTGTGAATCCTAACCCGAAGTCAGACGTTTTGTTGAATATTTTTCCATTAAAAATGGAAGTTTAAAAATCGATTCACACACACACACACACACAAAAAAAGGCAATGATGATAAGACGTTGAATCAGTAAGACTACCGAATGAACAATTCTGAGCTCTTTAAAAAAAAAAAACAAAAAAAACAAAAAAAAAAAACGTTTTTTTTTTTTTTTTTTATTGAATCGATTCGAGAATCGCGCGATGTAGTATCGCGATATATTGCCGAATCGATTTTTTTAACACCCCTAACAGTTACAGTAAAGCACAATGATACTTTGTTTTGCTTTACTACTCTCTTTATTAAGCACACTTACTTCTCCACCCAAGATTGTTTCATTCATCGGAAGTTACATATATGTTCAGAATGATTTGTAATTTATGTTTAAATATACAAAGAAGCTATTGCCACTGGACTCTTGATTAGATATAGCAGAACGGTGGTCCCATACAGAAGCTGCCTATATAGATCTACACTACTGCAAACTAGCAATCAAATTAGCAAATACTAGTGATGGGGGAAATGAAGCTTAATGAACCACTTGCAATATTTTTTTACTCCTCTAGATGGTGCTCTTGATGCTCTTTAAACCAAAAATATCGCAAGTGGTTCATGAAGCTTCATTTTCGCATCACTACTGTATGTTGTCAAATTTGTCACATTACCTTTATGGCCTGTTTGTTTGTATTTTATGTTAGATGCAATTTGTGCAGGATATTGATGATGTCGGCGGTTAGTGTATAAATGTATAGATGACCAAAATGTCTACTGTGCAGCTATTTGACATACTTGTAGTACTGTTACATAATAACCCACGGAGACCTGATAAAAATGTGTAGTTGTTCAAATACTAGGATTATATTGTATACAAAAAAAAAATGCTTGAAAAAATCCAGCCTTATTATAACCTATAGCCTGTAACTTAATTAGGGTGGGGGGAAAAACTGCAAAATCTTGCAAAAGTATAAATAAACTGAGATAATGTGGTTGCTCAAGTGTGCATACCCTCTTATAATTGGGGATGTGGCAGGTTCAGAATCAACCAATCACATCACAATCACCATAAATAGTACCCTCCAATGAAAGTTCAGCTCTTCCAGTTTGCTCTTCCTTACATTGTTGCAGTCACATGGCACAAGCCTGCAGACAGCTTCCACAGCATCAGAAGGATTTTATTGTTCAAACGTATCATCAGTCAAGGGGGAGGGTATGAAAGATTTTTCAAGGCATTCCACAATTTTTTTTCTTTTCAATCTTTAATGCCCTTTTATCGGGTTTGCAAGATGACTTGGTTTGGAAATGCCAGATGCTCTTTTTTCCAGCTACCTAAGTTGGTAAAAAAAAATGCTCGGAATATCAAACGAGAGGATTTTTCATTCATATTCGATATGTAAATAAGCTTTGCTCAGATTGGATTGTTGTTCTTAATTAATATGGAGAATGACAGTGGCAGTAGTGTGCACACCAGGGTTTTTCATTGTAGATTTTTTTTCTTTTTTTTAGAATGTTGTCTAAAATTCAGTTTGTTTGAGTTAGTTTTTAGAACAGATTTGTTGTTCTTGTTTCATTATTAGTTTTAGTATTAGTTTGTTTTGTTTTTTGTTTTTTTAATATGTGGAGCATTTGAGTGTAAGAGCAAAAAAAAAAAAAAAAAAAAGTCCAGTAAAAACTAAAGTAAACAATCCTCAAACAACTGTTATACCTTCCTTCCTCTGCAAATGAATGCTAACAGCGCAATGATATTTATTGATGAAGATCAAAACAAAAAACACTTTTTCAAAGACATTTTTTTTTTTTTTTTTTTTTTAGTTTTAGTTATTTCGTTACTTTTAATTAACTTTAATAACCTTGGTGCACATCGAACATGTACTCACTTCCTTCATTCCAGGTGACTTTCTCTTGTAGAGACCAATACCATTTCTTACCTTTCTTTATTGACATCATATGTGCAAGCGAGCGCGACACTGAGTGAAGCTATTTCTGTTGCTAACTGCTAACTGGCAACTGTGAACAAAAAACAAAAATAGTACTTACCAGATATGCCAATTTCCTCACTTGCCATTCTCTGTTCTGTACAGATGGCAAAAGTACTCATCATACTCTGTGGTTAAGTAGCAAGACAGAAACTTGTGTAAATAAAAAAATAAAAAAGCTAACTATTGTTGGCTTGACTTTTATTTTACTGTATCAAAACAATGTGTTGTTCACATAGTACATGTCTTGTCCTTGGTTAGTCCACAGACCTGGTCAGCATGGTGTACAGCTGCATCGGGGCAGACATTGACGAATCGGACGCTAGCAGCACTTGTGACACCAAAACGATGGACGAAGCTCCTGACAGGTCAACAGGCACCTCGGAGGCCTCGTCAGACAATCGCACCAACGGACAGGAGACGTCCTCCAAGCAGCAGGCTGAGACGGGCAGACAGGAGAGGATCGTGCCTCTGGCTGGCCTGCAGACCGACTCTGACGAGGACGTTCAACGGAGCGAGAGAGGTGCAAGCGGGGCTTCCGGCGGCCTGAGGCCTGATCCGCCACCTCAGAGCACCAAGCCCAGTCTTGCCGCCATGAGGCAGAGACATCTGCAGGAGAGTTTAGGTACTGTAAATGTCGTTTTATGATAGTAGGTTGTCTGTGTCTTTGATGTTTGTTAATTTTCAGAAGAAATACTGACAATTGAAAATAGTTGATTTTTTCTTTAAGTATTAAAACTTTCATAATAAAAAACTTGATCAAACGATTGTGTTAACCAGTTATATTTGTGAGAACTGATTTGATTTCCAGCAGCGGCAGGAAGGTTGGAAGCACAAGAAGAGCAGAGTGAAAGAAAACGTGAGGAAAAGGAGAGGACTCGAGGACCCGAGGGGCAACGTCCTCTTATTCCTGTCAAGGTGTGCGTTTACAACCAAAAAATGTTGCCTTTTTTTGTTTTATGTTCCTGCTGCTATGAAAACCATCACCAAACCAAACAATCCCATGTTCAGCCTAGTCTTGACCTGGCAAGAGAGAAAACCTCTCCGGAAACCCCCAAGATCTCCCCCGTCAGTCAAGAAGGAAGTGATGCCCCGAGGCGTGTGCCTCTTGCTGAGTCTGTCAGTCATGAGGAAGTCGCCAGTGGAGAGTGGAGAAGCCCGCCAGCACCTGCCAAGACTGAAATGGATTTGGCTGCACATAGCATTCTTGGTGAAGGTATAAATGTGTCAGTGTTCACTGTTCAGTCAATATAGCATAAATTATATAGAGTAGTTAAAAAGAAATTTTAAAAATCACTTTTCAACACTGCAAGTTCTGTTTCTATTTATGGCGATGTTTTCGTTTGTGCAGATGCGCAATGAATTGTTGACTGTAAAAAAAAAAAAAATCTAAATCAGCATAACAGTGTTACAAGTATTCAACACAAAATGCAACTTTTAATGGCCACTTTGCTCTGAAAGTTATTCGAGCCCATTAAGGCAAACATTTTTAGAGCTTATTAGGATGCTGTTTTGTGGTTAGAACCTGCTCTCAACATGATGCAGAGCCTGACACCAGCTTCCTTCCACCTTTTGCTTATGGGAAAATTGCCTCTGATTAACAAAATTGTGACCCATACCGGCAAAAGGTTCCGCATGTCAGCAGGATCAATCTTGAGATAATGGACGATATTAGACAGTTGGACTTTTTTTTTTTTGTCAATTTTGAGATTTCTCCACAAATAGCCTCCTTGAGGTCTCTAGTTTACATTTCCAAGCAGCACAAAACTCAAAATTGGAAAAGAAGCGTATGAAAATAAGCAACTATTAGACAGTATGCCTCGTAACTAGGGGGCGTGTTTTTACAGTAGCCGAGCTGCTATCATGCACCGCATCTTGCGCACCTTGTTAAAAACAACCCGCATTTCTGGATGGATGGATGGATGGACATAGCAACCAAAAAAAGTTGAAACACACCAGTCAGCACTCAGCACTAAAGTGAACAGAACAGTACATCATCCTACCTCGGAGCAGAAGCTGTTATCGGTCCGGTTACGCCGCTATGGAGTTAAATTAGGGCCAAAAGTTTTGTACTTGAAAAAATAAAACTTGAAACTGAAAATTGTTGTGTTGATCTTGAATTTCACAAAATATAAAAAGGTATTCAAAATAAAAATAAGCAAGTAAAAAGTTCTGAAGATCTGAAAGTGAAAAACGATTTGAAACTGAAAAAATGTTTTGAAACTCAAAAATATAAGATCTGAATCTGAAAAGAAAAAAACATGCAACTGAAAAAAATAAGACCTCAAATGTCAAAATATATATGGAAGCAAAAATTGAAAATAAATAATTTATTCAAAGGCAGGACCGAAGTGAATCAAAATTAATTTTGAACCGAAAAAACTTTTCACATGCTTATTTTTATTTTGAATACCTTTTTATATTTTGTGAAATTCAAGATCAACACAACAATTTTCAGTTTCAAGTGTTATTTTTTCAAGTACAAAACTTTTGGCCCTAATTTAACTCCATACGCCGCTTCCTCTTTGCGTCTAAAAAAAAAAAAAAAAGTCTGCCTGCATACGTCGCAAATATCACTACAGTCTTCCCTCGCTATAACGCGGTTCACTTTTCGCGGTCTCGCTGTATCGCGGATTTTTTTTAAAGTGCAATTTTGCATATTTTTTTACAGTAATATACCCATTTTATAAAATTTATGAAGGTTTGAACATTGTCAATGTTTGAACAAGAGAGAAATGTGAGAACATGTAAATGCCTCAATGAGAAAAGTGTCTAAATTGTGCGGTCGGGGATTTTAGAGCCTTAAAACATTTATAAGAATTGTAAAACATAAAGCTAACTACTTTGCGGATTTCATTTATTGCGGGTATTTTTTGGAACCTAACCCCAGCGGAAAACGAGGGAACACTGTACATATTTTCGCTTTATGCTCTTTTAATTGGGATGACATCAACATAAAAATGAGCTATGAAATATTTACCGTAACTTGAAGATGAAAAATGGTCCTTTCAGAAGAGTCACAATGATACCCCGCCCCAAAATGCACACAGGTTATATTGACTTGTTAATACAATAGTTTAGTGTCACTCGTGTATTACTTGTAGTGTGGGGTGGTGGCTCAAAACAAACAAACATTTTCATTTTTTTTCATGTGACCAAAAGCATTTGAGACATCACATCCAAGATAAGTTATCAATAATGCACTTTTCATGGGCCACATCAAATGGAAAATCATCTTTTAATTGACACAAAATTATTAAATCAAATTTCCCACTGTGGTAATATGACCTAATTTATGCAAGAAAATACCACAAGGAGCGACAATAAAATAACCAAAGCCTCAGCAAATGAATTGTATGCTGAATGTGATCTTCAAAGTTGAAGCTGATTTCATCTCTTGAAAGGTCAAACTTCCAAAACGTTTAAAGGGTTCAAATCTCGGATGATGACCTTGCCTGCTACTGGAATTCACTTCCCATTGATATTTTAACAGTTCCTGAAAATTTCAGGTTCATAACTTTTTCCTAAGGTACTGGTTGCTATGGACATTTGAAAGATGCAAGTACCAAAACTTTAAAGCCCTTTTTCTCAAAACTAAGGATTTCAACCTTCGAACATTGAAACTGCTGTAACTTTGTAAATTTTTCAGCTACATCCATGTATATATCATTTTAAAGGGATAGACAGAGCCGGTCACAAATGTTTTGGGGTTAATCTTCTACAACTCTCATCTTGCAACCAACACTTTTTTTTTTTTTTTTTTTTTTTTTTTTTTTTTTTTTTTTTTTTTTTTTTTTTTTTTTTTTTTTTTTTTTTTTTTTTTTTTTTTTACTACCCAAGACTAGCCACTGATACAAAGTACTGGTACTTTTGAATAAAATTTCCCCTCCCCCCAAAAAAACAATAACAGACGATTTTAAACAAGCATCTTTATGTCCCATTATAGAATCTTGTATTAAATTAATGGTGCTTTTCATATTTATATTTAAAAAAAAATTAGTTCCTGATTGTAAAACAGTCACACTATCAGCCGTTGTCACAAGTACCAATATCTTGGAATAGAAAAAGAAATGGAAATTGATGTCTGGTATAGGTACTGGCCCACCCATAGTTGTCGTGAAACATTGCACATTGACATTTTCAGTGCATTTTGTTATAAGAACATAAAGTAGACCATTTGTTTTTGTCTATGACAGTGCATTTCTTGATAAAGGTGTCATTTTGTGATGAATTTGTTCACAGAAGAACATGCTATTATTGAGCATGTGTTTAATTTAAGTCAACAGTGAATTTCTCCACTCAACCTCATTTGGAAAGTTTTTTGTTTGTTTGTTTTGTTTTTCCCCAAACTGCATGAATGTATTGATAATGGTAATTGTCACACCTATCAGGTAAGAAGGAAGGCAGCAATGGATTTCCAGCACCATCACGTGGCACGAGAAAGTCCAACTCATTTGACACAGGTATTGTTTGGCCAACACTTTGAGTTACTGCACGCTGGCTGATCTGCACACATGATTGTGCATGTTATGTCATTAATAGAGCATTTGTGTTTGTTAAATTCATGGATGTATGAAATACATCACAAAACATATACCGTATATATTTGGATTGTTTTTTTTTTTTTATTTGTTTGTTTTTGACTTCCATGTTTATAAAGCATGTTTGGTTGTGTGCCATGTCATTTCCCCTCAGGCATGGAGCGGGGCAGTCACTATGATCTGGAGAGGTTTTCAGATCCCAGACTCTCTGTGAAAAAAAACAATTTCCCCCAGAACAGAAACAGATCTCTGGACTACCCCGCTGGGACCAGGTGTATGTACTGTATGTCATTAACCCCCACCTCCCCACCCCACAAAAATGTGACCTGACAGTCATGTGACAATGGAAAGTTTGCAAAATTGACTTTGCAACTGCAGAATGTATCATTTTGTCTATTGTAGGGTCACCAACCTTTTTGAAACTAGGCGCTACTTCATGAGTACTGATTAATATGAAGGGCAACCAGTTTGATATGCACTTCTGAAATAAGCAATTTGTGCATATTAGCTTGAATTATGCTGTTACTAACAACTGATTATTCAGCATTGTGAAAACACAATATATCAATATTATAACGTTTCAATATCTATTTATTTACATTTATTTATTTATTTATTGTCATTTTTTTCATTTTCTTATTTCTTACTAATTATATTATTATTTATTCATTCATTTTTTTCATCATCGTATTATTTCTTATTTAATTATGATCACATGTACAAAATTCCAAGGAAATCACAATGTCTCGTGTCTTGTTAGCTATTTTTAGAACAGGCTGTTTCTGGTGCCTGCAAACACCATGTTGGTGACTCCTGGTCTGATCTATAAATTTACTTATCTGATAAATATGTATGTTTTTTTTTTCCCACAATTCAAAACAGTTCTCCAAAAGACAACCATAAAAACACTCAAAGTATTGTTACTCAAGGAGGCCATCGATAACTTCACACAACAATCAAGTATGTGCCGGTTATCAAAGGTTAATGCTAATCCGTGCAACCAATAAAACCCGATGCAGGTCTGCTTACCTTTTAGATTTGAAATGATAACAGGGCCAACATACGCCTGGGGGGGTGTGGATGTTTCTTCATGATGATGCCTTTGCATTAGTGTTGTTCCGATACTGTTTTTCTGGCCCCGATACCGATACCCAGCTTTGCAGTATCGGCGGATACCGATACCATACCGATACTTGAGGTTTTGTTTTTTTCCCTCAACATGAAAAAGCTGTCCTGCCATTGGTTCGGAGCATTCAAGGGTTAATAAGTTATCTTAGATCGGCATGTAGTGAACATGTCACATATCAGTGAATGTCGTGCACGAGCAAGACACAAGATGCTGCATCCAAAATCCTATATTAGCGTTGGAATTAATGGTATCGGCATGTTACTTGTGAGTACTCACCGATACCGATACCACTGTTTTAATGCAGTATCTGCGCCTCTGCCGATACCAGTATCGGTATCGGAACAACACTACTTTGCATGATAGTGATTTAGACCAATCACTTGGAAGTGCCTCTGGATCTTCACCTGGCCTAGCTGATTGGATCATGGGCGGGCAAAGACATAGTCAGGGGAAAAAAAAAAAAAAAAAAAAGCTGTACTAAACCTGCAATTAAAAAGTTTTCCCCATAATATTTCTCCTTTCCAAAGTTGATGACGCACTTAACATATGCTTGTTTTTTGTTTGTTTGTTTTTTTTCAAAAAGCTGTAATTCAGCTAGCAGTTGGATTTAATTTTGAGTGAAGAAATATTTTTAATTTTAAACATTGTTGGGCCACAATATACATCATTTATGCTTTAATAGCATCTGATTCTTCTGCAATGTTGCATTGCTGCAGTAATTGGTGGGCATGTTTTGCTGATTTGCCGTCACTTTTTACACAAAGCTGTCAGCCACAGAAGATGAAAAGCCCTCAGCAGGAGAATCATGAGGCAAATATATTGCAAATTATCTCTGCCAGTAATCTGGAAGTGCGCATGCAAAAGCTGCAGGGGACTCAATTAGCATCAATCGGAGAATGATAAAAGTCGACACGTCGCAAGGGATGGCATTAAAACTGTTATTAAAGAACGTGTGAAACATCCTAAGTGATGCTCTGTCAAGATACATTTCCTGTACGCTCATGTTTGTGCTCTGTGTTTGTAATAGGAACTGAATGTCAGACGTGGAAGATTCTTGTTTGGCCATTTGGGCAATGCAAAACAAGACAAACATAGAAGTCCTCTTTTAGTTGCTTTAAGTTTGATATGAAATATAAACCCAATTACAATGAAGTTTGGACGTAACAAAAAAAAAAGAAAAAAGAATACGATTTGCACATCATGAATACACCAGAAACACAAGATATTCAATGTTCAAATTGATACATTTTATCGTTTTTAGCAAATAATCATTAACTTAGAATTTTATGGCTGCAACACATTCCAAAAAAAGCTGGGACATGTGGGGAAAAGAAAAAAAAAAAAAGTTGCGGAATGCTCATCAAACACTTGTTTGGAACGTCCCACATGTGAACAGGCTAATTGGGAACAGGTGGGTGTCATGATTGGGTGTAAAAGGAGTTTCCCTGAATTGCTCATTCATTCACAAGCAAAGATGGCGTGAGGTCCCCTTCTTTGTGAACAAAATAGTCAAACAGTTTACGGACAATGTCCCTCAACAATTGCACAATTGCGAGGAATTGAGGGAGTTCATCATCTGTGGTCCATAACATCATCACAAGGTGCAGAGAATCTGGAAAAACAATCATAGCATGTAAGCAGCAAGACCAACATTGAATGCCCGTGACCTTTGATCCCTCTGGTGGCACTGCAATTAAAACTGACATCAATATTTTAAAGGATATCACTACATGGGCTCAGGAACACGTCACGTCACAAAATCAGTGTCACCGGCGCTACATCCGTAAGTACAACTTAAAACACTATCATGCAAAGCAAAAGACATAACAACACTCAGAAACGCTGCCGGTTCCTCTAGGATGGACTGATGCAAAGTGGGAAAGTGTTCTGTGGTCTGATGAGTCCACATTAAAAAAAAAAAAAGGTGATTTAACACAGTGGTAAACATGACACTGCCACAGCTTTTTTGGAACGTGTTGCAGCCATAACATTTTAAGTGAATGATTATTTGCTAAAGACAATGTTTATCAGTTTGAACATGAAATATCCCGTCTTTGTAGTGTATTCAATTAAATATAGGTTGAACATGATTTGCACGTCCTTGTATTTTGTTTTTTTATTTATGTTTAACACAACATCCCAACTTCATTGGAATCTAGTAGTAGTTAGTATTAGGTTGCCCCAAGACGTCTAGATTATTCCATCCTATTCATTGCATTAGTTATGGAGTATGTATAAATTGACCGTCGACATTCCACTTGCACTGACAAATGTATTTTCTTTTTAGGTTATGAAAGTCCCCACCATGGTAACAACGATGCTTTATGACATCACACGAGGACCAGCCAAGGTTTGCATGGAAAAGAAGACTGGAAAACTGAGGACTGGAGTGAAACGAGTTTTTGATTAAATGTTTTATTTCCTGTCGTGAGTTTTTGCTGACTATGCATGTACTGTATGGTTTTTAGTTTCAAGTTGTTGCACTTGTAAAGGGGCATTTGACAATTGGTTCACAATGCACCTTTCATACAACAGTTGAGCATAGTTCCATGTGTCTCCTGCAACTGTTGTTTTATGCACTGAATATTAAATTATTTCAAAGTCTTCTGCCTGTTCTTCATTGACAATCTGCTAAAAGAAAACGAGTTTGTACTGTATTTATTCAAATGGAGTTGTACATATTTAATATAAATCTGCACTAACCTTTGTGGTGAATCTTCTGGTGAACAATCATGATTTTGTTTTTCTTTTTGTGATAATTTATCATTTGTTACATTGTATCGTTACTGTATGCAAATGATTGACAAATGTGTTTAATGCTCTGCAATCTCATCTCTGTCAAGGTAATAAAATCAGTTATTTTAATCTGGTTTTACTAGAAGGAAAATGTGTATTTTTTCTAAAAATGCATCTGTTAATCAGAATAAATAAAAATGGCTTTACACACACGAGGTTTCTCAAGCTTTCATTTGCATCATTGAAATGTTCTTTCTTCTTTTTTTTTTTTTTTTACATGCCAATTGTTGGTGCAAATTTGTAAGGATTGTTATTGTTTCAGAACAGCAGAGGGCAGCAGACTCTCATTGCTGCTTGCACTGTAATAGATAAAGAATATGCATGCCTATTATGGTGTTTTTTTTTCGTGTTTATTCTCAGCTGAGCTCATTGGAAGATTGTCGACTTGGGAGTGGCCAGCAGATCTAGGGGAGACTTGCTAATGAGCAAGATGATTGCTTAATTGTGTCCCTATTAATTATTTCTGTCACTCGCATGTAAGCCTGTTGGGCTTTTCCAGGTCTGCCTTATAAACAAATGAGTCAGGCTTTTGGAACATCATCAGCTTTTACAAAGAAGAGAACTGAGACAATGACAGGTGACCTGATCGCTCACATTGTCAAAGTAGATGAAGGAGAGAGATCCTTCAGGCTTTCAGTAATCACCTCATCCAATGCTGCACACTTGTACAAGCTCTCCTATCTGTGCACTTGTGGAAAGAAATGTGTTCTGTTGACGTGCATGCGTGCTGATGTGTCTATTTTGCGCGCACAGCAGTGGCAGATGGGTCAGCAGTAAGCCACTTGGCTGCTGTGTCAACAGTGGCAGGGTGGCCATGAGTTGATTTGAGCCTGCGTGCACCACAGTGGGAGAGCAAAAAATGTGCAGCATGTGAACAGGACCTTTACTTGGAATGTTAAGAAATAATTATCAATGGAAGTGGAGAAAGTCAAATCTATGGAGAATAAATAATGAGTGTACATTTAAACTGCTGGCCGGTTCACTGATTATGAAAGTTGCCATTCATGTTAGAAAGCTGCTCAAGGAGACTTGTACACTTTGTTGAAGGTTCAGAGTTTACAGGTTTCAAAAATGGGACACAAATCAATGACCATGGAGAACAATGACAAAATGCCTTTTTTGAAACTTGGCTTGTGACCGTTTTGAACCTCTGAAAATTTGTGGGCGAAACACTTTAAAGTCATACTTCTAAAAATGTATTTTCGTTGCGCTTATAACATGACCTGGTCATCATTTTGACATTTTAGTCCATATTTGTTAAAAACTTGAATTTGGGGCAAAAAAAAGCTTTTATGTGGCGCCATCTTCAGATTAAACTCAGGGATAAACACAATTTGGCTGTTTGTCCTCTCATTGGATAAGCACGGACTACCGACGACACCTCCGTGGAACAAACGCTGTCCCTCGATCTGCCACCCACCAGTCTTGTACATGCCTCCTTAGTGAATTGGAGTTGAAATAGTAGTATTTGCAATCATCTTTATTTAAGATTTTCAGGTTAGCAATTTATTAGCAAAGCATTTGATTAGTTTATTTATCATAGCTTGTTATAATATAGAAATTATTTTGGTCGTACTTTTCACTGCTGCTGTCAATCACAGCCAGACCACGCCCAGATCTCCTCTAGATGATCGTAAAAGGTGTGGAGAAAGAGTCTGGTTTGGAGGAATTACACTTTAAGTGATTTACATGACATCTGTAATACACTGTCTACAGTATTTGATTAAAGTTGTGGGACATGCCAATTGATCAGTCAGGGGTAAAGTGCTTACCACAGCCTATCAAACACCATTGGGGTGACATTATGTGCCAGGTCCTCTCATCTAATACACTCCAAATCTTGAAGAACGTCCTCCCAAAAAAGTAGAAATCATTTCAGCTGAATAATGGTCTTTATGTGTAATGGCCTAGATGTCCTTTAGTCCATATAGTGCCTGTCATGAGTCATCAGTTGGTGGTGGTGGGGGGGAAATGTCTTACTCATTTGCTGGACTGGTGGTGACACTGAAGCAAACACAGCATTAAATTAATTGGACAAGTGACACACCGTGTCGCATTTAGTGTCATGTCGTGTGTTGCCATTGTCTGTGTTATTTGGGTTGCCAGTAGAGGAGGATTGTTAATTAACATTCCTGCACTATGCAGGCTGACGTACGGGCAGTTATGATCCTGGAAACTGTTGATTTTTGTGAATATTCTTTATATGGTGTCATGGCATTTACTGAAGCTTCATGGCTTGCAAAAAAATCATACACCTTGGGTGTTTTTCCCCCCGCATTGTGTCACATTACAAGCACAAACTTAAGTGTATTTTATTTGGGTTTCATGTGATCGACCAAGACAAAGGGGCACATAATTGTAGTTCACATATATGCTGTAATTATGACATTACAAGTGGATTAGTGTACTGTTGGTTAGTGGTTGACTTACACCCAAAAATTCAGCTCACGTCATTGTCAGTTTCAGTCATTATGTTCAATAACGTTTTCATTTTGTATGTGTAACTGTTCAAACAGTTTGTACTAAATTGGCAACATTTCAACATCGACTGTGTTCGGTGGTAGATCTCGATGTCCCGAGTTGCCAGGGAAACAGCATGTAGTTTCTTGGGCTTTTTTGTGTGTGTGTAGAATGTATACAAGTAATAATAATATCCCTATTTTTAAGAATAGTATTGAAAAGCTGAAAACAAAGGAGCTTCAAAATAAAACTAATTATAATGTATTGTATTGATTTAAATATGTGAAAGATTCAGTCAAAGTTTAGCATAATGTGTTTTTTGATACAGTTCTCAGATCAGAGCTTACCAGATTGTGCAGCTGTATCTAATTTTACAGCTGTCAAGTTTATTTGAGGGAAAGCAACACCTGCTTTAACGTGCTGCAGCTCTCATCTCATATAAGCTACTTCTACTTCAAGTGAAGCACGAAACCCCAAAAGTGTTCGAGCCTCCTTATTCCGGGCCGAGCTCATGCGCCTGGCGTACCTCTATTCACCCTTTAAAAGCGGGGATATGACGCAAGCGAGCAGGCACTTGACAAGATTCCTCTGGCTCCATTCTAGGCGACGCAGATGTGTTTTATTTCTTCCTCTCCGATTCATAAAAGCGATCTATTCGCTTTCCTCCCCGTCTTTTTCCGTGCGAGGAGGCGTGCTTAGATTGAGCAGTGATAGTGAGGTTGTGGGGCCGAAGCTGAGTCAGAGTGAGATTGAGTGGGTGCGATAGATGAGACATTTTGCAGACAACACATACCCACGGCTGTATGGCTGACTGAGGTGCCCAAAGCAGAGAGGAGGGTTATATAATGAGGATGTAGCCACAACTTTTTCATAAGTGTTTAGAAGGGGGAGAAAAAAAAGGTTCTGTTTTTCTGCTATCACAGCCTACAGCCTTCCAAGCTGTTTTTCACGTTTTGGCATTTGACTCCAGGACTTTACTCCTGTTCATGGTCGAACGGCTCCTTAAAGAGGAAGTCAACCTTTTTTTTTTTTTTTTTTTTTTTACAATAATGTGTTCTATGCGGCCTCACTAGACTAAATATGGCATTCTAGTTAATATTGCGTTAGTGGAATATGAGTTAAGCAGCAAAATCCAGCCATTTTTATCCATCTCAGGGGGAGGCCGTTTTGCCACTTGTTCTCAACTTGTCGACTGAAGATGACATCATTGTGATTGGCTGGCAACCAGTTCAGGGTGTACCAACTGCCCGAAGTCAGCTGGGATAGGCCCCAGCACCCCCGCGAGCCTTGTGAGGCGTAAGAGGTCAGAAGATGGATGGATGGATGGATGGAAATACATCAATGTTTCTCAGGTCTCAGGTAACAACTAATCACAGCACAGCTTTAGAAAACAGGTGAGCTGTGATTGGTTGTTGCCTGAGCAACTGTGATGTCATCTTCAGTCGACAGCAAGTGGCAAAATGGCCGCCCCCTGAAATGGATAAAAACGGCTGGATTTTGCTGCATAACTCATATTCCACTAATGGAATATTAATCAGAATGTCATGTTTTGACTAGTGAGGTCACCTATAACGTATTATTGTCAGGAACTGTTTAAGGTTGACTTCCACTTTAAAGTCTTAACTCACCCGTCTTCTGTTTAATAGGGTTGCTTGAAAAACAATTTCACTTTAATAATAATATGGGGGCATGATATACTTCGATACTGAGGGTAATTCCCACGTATTAAAATACTAGAGAACTTCAAGAGGTTTGTGGTGTTTGTCATCACACAGTTCAATGTTGCTTCCCATACCACGCACACGCAGACAGCAGGTGAAGATTGCAGTGTCTCGTTCAAGGAACTTTTATTGTGGTCTCTGCGGAACAAAATCAATTTGACCATCTGATTACCAGACAGCCGCTTGACCTCCTGAGCCGTGCTTCCATTACATTCCAGACAAGTGTCATTTGTACCTCAAAATAAGTCTTCCTTTTCCTTGAAGTCTGTAGCAGAGATATGTGTCGGTATAGAATCCAAATTAGAATGGGAACAAAACCAAAATTGGTTGAGGCCCCGGCTTCCAAGTAACATTTAGTGCACAAACACATAGTTGCGATGAAAAGCACATCCCCATTCCTCAGTGAAAGGACAATTGTCTTAGTATGCAATATTGCCGTTTTCTGTTTCATTTATATGGTGGGGATGCTAGCGAGCTTTAATGAAAATGATGCAGCCAATCAGAACACGAATGCGCTGCGTCCGGTAATAGCACGAAATATTGCACCACACACAACTGCACCCGCAGTCTGCGCCCAGTTACCAACCTATTCACTAAGGATATTGCTCTAATCATATACCGGCGCAAACACGCCCACAAAACTGACAGCTTGGAGCAAATTTGCACCTGATTTACCACACATGGCAATGGATTTACGCCAAGAACATGGTTGTTATTAGTAACAGTTGCGAGAAAGATGACATTATCAGAAAGCGAGGTTGGACCGAGAGGAAGCGTTTAAGCTGTCATTAAGCGCCATTAAGCTGTAGCCTACAGAGCGGAGAGGACGACAATTACGTCATTCATTCATAATGTACAAATTATTGGTGCGATCGTGTTGTAAAAATATATTTTCAGAGGTTGGCCTGGCCGTACAGTATGCATCTGACACATAAAAATGATCGGAAAATGCCTCCTCGCCATTGCGGATCAGTCCGGATTACGTTATGTGTCCTAAACTAACACGGAAAAATTTCCGCTTCTCTCTTCTCTTTCTCTCCTCTCTGCGTGATCATGTTGTGCCGCAAATGGCATGCACTGCTGTCATGATCCCGGGATCGAGGTTGCAGCAAGTTAATACATGCTTTCCATAAACGTTATTTGCGTCACGCAAACCCGGTGTGGCTATCTGTGCTGGCGTTAGTGAATTAGACACTGTATATCAATGAGTCTCGTTTGCATTGCGGTGGGCATATTTTGCCTCAAATGTATGCAAATTACCTCATTTACATATGCGCAAATAACACCGGCGCACCGTGACGCAATCTGTTCGGCAGAGCACTTAGTGACTGATTTCCCCATCTGCGCGTGTTTAGTGAATTAGGCGCTCCCAGATTGCTCCATTTTTACCGGTTAGCGCGGTTAGCAAAGGCGACGCAAACCTTTAGTGAATAGACCCCTTAATTTTATTGGGTGCAACGTTAAGTCTCACTCACTCTCTCTTTCTTGCTCTTTCCATCTTGAGGCCAGCAAATGTCAACATCATGTTTAAAGGGAAGCCAAGTTACATATTTCTTTACAATTCTATGTTGCATGTGCACCCACAAGTCTAAAACCCGGTATTGTGATTAATGTTGTGGTTGTGGAATATGAATTAAACAGCAAAATCCACCCGTTTGTATGCATCTCAGGAGGCAGCTATTTTGCCTCTTGCTGTCGACTGGAAGTGACGTCGCAGTGCCTAAGGATTGATCTTGCTAATATCACATGACCAAACCCAGAAAACTTCAGAGCCGGTACGGTCGGACATTGATGACTTGTTGCACACTCTCCTTCCCAAGTAGGGATGTAATGATAACCGCAATATCGTGATATTGCACTATTAAAATTGCCACATCTTCGTCATGCTACGATATTAGAAGCAGCACATCTGTTAAAAAGGTAAGGTAGTATTCCATTTATGCAGTTTTAGCACCCTCTGGTGGTTAGTTTATTAGTGCTGTTTAATTTTAATTAGGGATGTTTTGGCCACTACAGTGGTTATTACTCCCATAAATCAGTCATACCAGCAAATATTTTTCATCAGCGCCATTAAAAAAAAAAAAAAAAAAAAAAAAGCATTACTTTTGTCCCGCTTCAGCCGAACACAACATTGTGAACTACATAGACTTAGACCATGATACTTTGCGCCGCTGAGTCAATAGGAGCACAAGACTTGGCCAAACTTATTCCTCCGTCATTGCTGTTATGGACAAAAACACAATGTTGTGCTTATTTCTTCCCCATTAGGAGTTTTTTTTATTTAATTTTTTTACAATGTTGTAAGTTTTTATTGTGAGTTTTTTTTATGTCGCCAACCTCCCCACAATATATTGACCAAAATCGTATCATGAGGTTCTTATCATGATATTTATCGTATCGTGATGTTTGGATATCATGACATACCTATTCCTCAGAAGATAAAAAGTAGCCGCAATACCAAATTTTCCAAGTGCCCTACGCCTATAACACAGCAGAACATTAGTCAACAGATAATTATTTACTATTGGCCATATTTTCCCATTGGCGCTTTCAAGGTATCCTGATTCTCCAGCTGTCTGACACACCATCTATGTGTAACCTGGAAATTTGTCCACAGACATCAAAGTCACATTACTTGTTGACTTTTAATTTTCATGAAGCATGTGAATACCATAGAGATACATTTTTAAAATATGTCGGTCGATAGATAGATAGATAGATAGATAGATAGATAGATAGATAGATAGATAGAAATTGTTTTAATTTTGCAGTTAAAAAAGGGAAAAAAAAGGAAAAAAAAAGAAAGTGAGTACAGATCAATGAGCAAATATGTAAACCTGACTTTCCAAAGTCATCTCCTATCAAATAATACTGGATAAGCATATATAAAATATGTCCCTTAAATGTAAAATTAACTCATGTGGTGAGTCTGGAAGTTATACTTAACTCTCACAATTTACTGAGGTGTTCATGAAAATGTTAGACATGTCAGGTACAACATTTTCCACCACACCATCAATAGAAAGCAATTTACCGGTACTGTAAATTGTGCAAATGCAGCCATCTAGCTCCCCATGTGATTCTGTTCCCCCTCATTTCTTTCAAGAGGTTCTCCCGACTATCGGCAATTCAGTTCTGGCTATCAACAACAGTGCAACATCTCCTGAAGAAACCTGGTCTAGACCAATGTGTGCTGTCAAATTTTAGGCCCATTTCCAAACTGCCTTTTATCTCTAAAATTCTGGAGAAAGTGGTACACATGCAACTAAGCACCTTCTTGGAGGAAAATAACATCTTGGAGGTTTTCCAGTCAGGCTTTAAGAAGATGCGTAGCACAGAGTCAGCCCTGTTACGAGTTTTTAATGACATCCTCCTGGCAAATGACACTGGAGACTATGTATGTCTCATACTGTTAGACCTGACTGCAGCGTTTGATACTGTGGACCACAGTATTCTGTTGGCTCGTTGACAGCACCAGGTGGGCATTGGTGGTAGTGCTCTTGAGTGGTTTTGATCCTATTTCGATCCTACAGAACATTCTGTGTTCGCCTTGGGTGCTCCGAGTCTCGCACCGCCCCACTGCCATATGGTGTTCCACAAGGATCTGTATTGGGGCCCATTCTGTTCTCATTATATCTACTGCCCTTGGGCTCCATACTTAGAAAATATGGAATCTCTTTTCGCTGCTATGCGGATGACAGTCAGATCTATGTCCCGCTTAGTAAAAAGGACGCTTTCTCATTGAGGCCTCTTTTGTCCTGTCTGGAAGAAATCAAAGCCTGGATGGCTTTAAATTTCTTGAACTTCAATGAGAAGAAAACAGAAGTTGTGGTCTTTGGTCCCAGCGGCTCTTCTCATCCTGCCGACTTGGGTCCTCTGGCACAATATCTGAAGCCAACAGCCTCAAACCTGGGTGTTAAGATGGACAGTGACTTAAAACTGGACCGGCAAATTGCCGCTGTTACCAAATCCAGCTTCTTTCATCTTAGACAGCTGGCTAAGGTCAAAAATCTCCTATCTCAGCAGCATTTAGAAATGGTAATCCATGCCTTTGTTACATCTCGGCTGGATTACTGTAATGCACTTTATTTTGGGATCAGCCAGTCCTCCCTGCAGCACCTCCAGCTTGTCCAAAAAGCTGCTGCTCGTCTCCTTACTGGTGCCCGGAAGAGGGAACACATAACCCCTATCCTGGCCTCTCTTCACTGGCTGCCCGTGAAATTTAGAATCCACTTTAAGATTCTTCTATTTGTTTTCAAATCTCTCAATGGTCTTGGCCCACCTTATCTCGCTGAGCTCTTGCACCCCTACACACCTGCCCGGTGCCTCAGATCAGCAGACCAGACTCAGTTGGAGTTACCGAGGGCTAAGCGGAGGCTTAGAGGAGATTGAGCCTTTGCTGTTGCTGGTCCCTCCCTTTGGAACGACCTACCACTAAATATTAGGCAGTCCCCCTCATTATCCTCTTTTAAAATGCGTCTTAAAAAACATCTGTATTCTTTGGCTTTTGGCGCACCATGAGACTTGTTTGGTGTTTTGTGGTGTGTATGAGTTTGATGTTTAGTCTACTTATTTATGTATTTATTTATATCTTTATTCAGTACGTATTTATTTACTGATGTAAAATGTATTTACTTGTAAAAAAAAAAAAAAAAAACAAAAAAAAAAAAACTCTCACTCAGTGAAGTTTTATTTTGTCATAGCAGCTCCCAGTTGCATCGCTCTGGTGTAAACTAAAAGATGATAAATTGGTACATTACGTCCAGTCGGTGGCTTTATAACGCTGTGTTGCAAAGTTGAAGGTGAGAGCAGGGCATTCATGGTCAAAGAGTAGCTTGGGAAATAAAAAGGAGGAAAGAGGAGGAGCACAGGTTTTCATCCATCTCAACATGTGAGGGAGAGCGGAGGGCTATTCCTTGGAGCTGGTCGCTGTACACAGTAAGTGAGGCACGCTTTAAATATTCACTTTTTCTATCTGCCTGTGGTTCTGCGGTGTGGTGCTCACCTTCCCACATCTATATTTTTGGCTTAGTAGACCCCTGTACCAAACTGACTTGTTGGTTGTTGATGATTTGAAAAGGGGAATATGTAAAATAGCTTCAATCGAATCCTGTGGGTTTTCAAGTAAGATTTAATAAAACCACAATTACTTCCAAAAGTATTGGAAAATCTTTCCAGGAAATGTTTAGATGTGGCATCAAAATATTCAGCATTAATTGAAGGTGATACCATCTGAATTACATCGACAAAGCCATTTTTCAAAAGTAGTACAACTAACGGACTGACATATGTGCTTTGTTGCCCAGGTGTGTCCGCAGTAGTGGGCAAACTCGGTCCTCGAGGGCCGGAGTCCTACAAGTTTTGGATGTTTCTCCTCTCCAACGCAGCTGATTCCAGTCAACAGGATCCTTATCAAGCTTATGCAGAGCTTGCTGATGAGCTGATCAAATATCAGCTGTGTTAAGTAAGGGAAACATCCAAAACCTACAGGACTTCGGCCCCCGAGGACCGACTTTTCTTAGTTTTTTTTTAGGGAATAGAGCAAGATGTGTACCAGCCACTATGGGCCACAAAGCTCTGATTTAGCAGGTGCCCTCTTAAGCGTATTTCTGTTCATCAAACAAAAGCAATGTGCTCATTAAGGTTATTTTAGTTAACTAAAATTAATGAAAAAACTCAAACTAAAATTTAAAACAATTTCATAAATGAAATAAAATAAAAACGAAAATGCATTCTAAAAAACAAAAACTAACTGAAACTACATTATACGTTTAAAAAACTAACTATAATTATAGTAAAAAATGTCCTTTGTTTTAGTCTTTGGTAATTAATTTAATGCATTTTAAATGTGATTTTAAGTACAATAGATTTATTTTGATATTAACTGGAATAAGAACGTTTGAAAGTGTGTCACAAAAGTGACGTCATCTAGCAACAGCCAATAGGAAAGCATCTTCAAATGACGTCGCTCCCATGGTGTTTTTTTTTTTATTAAGCATCAATTTTTTTCTTTTTATTTTCTCTTTATTTTTGTGGTATGTGACGGAGTATTGAATTTTGGTCTCAAAGCTGTGTTTAAGGAAGAATTTCTGTTTTTTTTATTTTTTTTTTATTTATTTTTTTTTTATTTTATTTTTTTTTTTTGAAGAGCTCAGAATTGTTCATTCGGTAGTCTTACCGATTCAACGTCTTGTCATCATTGCTCTTTTTTTTAAATTTTTTTTTATTTTTTATTTTATTTTATTTTTTGTGTATGTGTGCGTGCGTTTGCGTGCGTTTGCGTGCGTGCGTTTGCGTGCGTGCGTGCGTTTGCGTGTGTGCGTTTGCGTGCGTTTGCGTGCGTGCGTGTGCGTGCGTGCAAATACGTATAAATTTATACTCATTCATTCACCTAAAACCTTATAAATATCCCATTACCCTTCGCCTTAACCAGGTACTTCAGAATCTTGCCAGAGTCGTGAGATTTAAATGGTCAGGAGACCAGAGAAAAGGTCAGAAAAAAAAGAAATAAAGAGAAAAGAAAGGTAAATCAAAGTGACATCCAGCACCGACCAAACACTTCCTGCCTTCCCCATGATTACAAAATCAAAGTCTTACGCCAACCCCGGAAGCCTCTAAATTCCAGCAAATTTAGCGAGATCTCAAGAGCCCAGAGGAAAAACTAAAGAGAGGAAGGAGGGAAGGATCGATAAGGCAGAGTGAGATCAATAGAAGCCAGTACATCCAATCCATCAAAGTGAAGTCCAGCACCAACAAGACCCCTCCTGCGTGGTTACAAAACCAGAGTCTTATGCCAACCCCAGAAACCTCATACTTCTAATAAATAAAGATCTCAAGTGAAATGCAGGAGCAGCGAAAACAGAAGTTGTAACGATGTGGTGGCTCTCGTTAACAGGCAGAATCTTGGCAGGATTAAGTTGCCAAATTGAGATTAAAATATTCTATGTACATAGACCATATTTGTTTAAATCTTGATACTTGATTTTTATTTAAGGCAGAGATTTTTTCCATTGAGATATAATTTATTAGTAAGTTTAACCAGTGGTCGATATTTAGAGATTGTTTATTTTTCCAATTGACAAGGATTATTTTTTTAGCAATAGTAAGGGCTATAAATATAGATTGAGATTGTTTACATGGTAGCTCAGTTATTGTTAAGTCACCTAGTAAACACAATCTTGGAGATAAAGGAAGCCTACAGTTTAATATATCAGCGAGCTTTCCCAAGATTTTAGTCCAGAAATGCAGCACTGGAGTACATGACCATAAAGCATGAAGATAAGTATCGGCAGTGTTTTGTGAGCACTGGAGACAAATGTCGGAGTCAGAGAGTCCCATTTTTTTCATCATATATTGTGTAATATATGTTCTATGAAGTATCTTATATTGGATAAGTTGCAAATTTGTCTGTTTGGTCATTTTAAATACATTTTCACAGATTTGGGTCCAAAAGTCTGGTTCCGGAACTATAGACAAGTCTTTTTCCCATTTTAAAGTCGGTAAATACGTTTTATTTGTGTATAAAAATAACTTATATATTTTTGATATTTTCTTTATTGTTGTTGGAGAAAGCTTTATAATATCTTTAGCTAAGACAGGCAGTTGGAGCGTATCCTGAAGTGTTGGGATTTGTTTCTTAACCATATTTTTAACTTGCAGATAATGTAAGAAATTTCCCTTTTTTATTTCATATTTCTGGACCAAGTTTGTATATGATATAAACTTATTATCTGAGAAAAGATGATGAAGGTGTGTAATTCCTTTCTGCTCCCATAGGCTTAAATGGAACGACTGATTATTAAGTTGAAAGTCGGGGTTATGCCAAATGGGAGAGAGCCCACAGGGCGCCAATTGGGAGTTTGTAATTTCTAATGCCTTCCACCAGGCAGTCAGGGTGGCGGCTATCATTGGGTTTTTAAAACAATTATGTCGTCTTATTGATTTTGTAATAAAGAGTAAATCTGACAGTCTAAGATTATTACAATCCTTCTGCTCCAATTCCAACCAACAGTTAGTATCTCTGTTGGGTTGTGTCCATAGCACAAGATATTGTAGTTGATTAGCTAAATAATAGTACATAAAGTTTGGTGCCTCTAAACCTCCTTTAGATTTACTTTCCTGAAGAGTAGATAGACTAATTTTGGCTTTTTTTTTATTCCAATAGAATTTTATGATAGCAGAGTCCAGCGATTGGAACCAGTTAGACGTAGGTTTAAATGGAATCATTGAAAATAAATAATTAATCTTTGGTAAAACTTTCATTTTTATAGTAGCTATCCGTCCTATTAAAGAGATCGGAAGATTATTCCAGCGCTCCAGGTCACTACGGATACTATCCAATAATGGTGAAAAATTTAAAGAAGTTAATTCAGTTAACTTAGGTGAAATTTTAACACCTAAGTATTTTAAATTACCTGTAGGAAAGGAGTAGTGTGGATCCTGACTGGTAGGATTCCATGAATTTTCTGTAATAGGTAATAATGTTGATTTTGTCCAGTTAATAGAGTAATCTGATAAGTGAGAGAATTTAGTTATTAATTTAAATGCTTCCCCTAGCGAGATAGCAGGTTCTTCTAAATAGAGTAATATATCATCGGCATATAGATTAATTTTATGTTCTATTGCCCCGGAGTGGATTCCTTGGATCCGTCTATCCTGACGTATAGCTAATGCAAGCGGCTCAATAAATATAGCAAATAATAAAGGAGAAATTGGGCACCCTTGTCTTGTTCCCCTTTGTAAAGTAAAACTCTGTGATGTAATCCCATTAGTAGTAACTGTAGCTTTAGGAGAATCATATAATATTGAGACCCATTGAATGAATGACTCCCCGAAGCCGAATTTATTTAAGACAGCAAAGAGGAAGGACCAGTTAACTTTATCGAATGCTTTTTCTGCATCCAGCGAAATAACAACTGCCTTTTTATCATACCGCTGTGACATACTAATCAAGTTAAAGAGTCTCCTAATATTATTAGTAGAATGACGACCTTTAATAAAACCTGTTTGATCACTATGAATAATTGTCGAGATTACCGTCTCTAATCGAGATGCCAAGGCCTTAGCGATAATTTTAATATCGGTATTAATTAGTGATATCGGTCGGTAACTTGACGGGAGGGTAGGGTCTTTTTCTGGCTTTAATAAAAGTTTAATTGCTGCTATATTCATATCTTGACGTATATCACCTTTACTTTTAATTTCAGTTACTACTCTTAGAAATAATGGAGCAAACATTAACCAGAAATGTTTAAAAAATATAGCCGGAAAGCCGTCTGGACCAGGTGCTCTGCCATTAGGCATACTGTCTAAAGCACGATACAACTCATCTATAGTAAGCGGGGTATCGAGAATATCTTTATGTTCAATAGATAACTGAGGTATATTTAAGCTGTTTAGGAATTCCTCAATATATTCAGGGTTAGGTCTATTAATTTCTGTGTATAGATTTCGATAATAGTTATAAAAAATATGGTTAATTTCTTCTGGTGATTGTGTGCATTCACCATTTATATCTTTAATAGCCGTTATAAGAGATTTTTCCCGATTCCGTTGAAGTTGATTTGCCAGGAATTTACCTGATTTATTATTATGTTCAAAATTATTATATCTCAACTGTTGTATTATAAACTCTGTCTTTTTAGATAACATGTTATCTAACTGTATTTTTATATTCTGTAGTTCTATCCATATTTGATTATTTGGGTTTAATACATATTCATCCGTTAGTTGTTTAATTTTATCTTCCAGGTATTTTTCTAATTTTTGATCCTGTTTCTTTTTATAAGTTGAATATGATATAATTTTCCCTCTAATTACCGCTTTCCCTGCTTCCCAGAGAAGAGATGGAGATATATTTGGAGAGTCATTTATTTCCAAAAAATCTGCCCACTCCCTTCTAATAATTTTATCAAACTCTACGTCTTTCAGTAATGAGATGTTAAAACGCCATATCGGGGGAGGTTTAAAGGTAGAGTCAATTTGTAGAGTGAGGGAGACTGGTGCATGATCACTTATAATTATAGAATGTATTTTTATAGCAGTTTTATCAACAATAGAATTATTTGTAAGGAAAAAATCAATTCTTGAGAATGATCGGTGCACAGCAGAGAAGAAAGTAAATTCCTTCTTAGTTGGGTTTTGAAGTCTCCAGCCATCGCTGAGGCCAAAATCCTCCATATATTCAACTATTACTTTAGCGGATCGTAATCGCCTTATATATATCGTATTATTAGAACGATCTATTAACGGGTTCAAGACCGTGTTAAAATCACCTCCAATAATAATAGTAGAATTTGTTGCTAAATCGAGTAACCGAGAGAAAAATTTAGGGAAAAAATCAGGGTCATCATTATTTGGGGCATATAAATTACCAATTGTATATACTTTATTAAATATAGTTACCTGGATAATAATATATCGGCCCTCTAAATCTGTTACTATATTATTTAGAGTAAAGAATAAATTCTTATGTATAAGTATAGAGACACCTCTTTGTCTACTATTATAGGAGGCAGAGTAAACTTGACTAAAATTTTTATCTATAAATAATTTTTCTTCTGATTTTTGTAAGTGGGTTTCTTGTAGGAGACAAATATCTGCCTTAAATTTTGAGAGATGGTCTAAAATTTTTATTCTTTTTGCCTGGGAGCGAGCGCCACACACATTCCAGGAGACCAGAACTAATTTCTGCATACAAGCAATATAGACTCAGTCTTATGTATACATCTATATAAGCTGCTTATTAATATTAACATATTGTAGGATAGCAAAAGAGTAATTAGGCAATTTATATAATTTATATAAAGAGAGAGATAGCAAGTAGATAAGTATAATAGTGAAGAAACGTGGGGGGAAGTGAGTGTGAAGGAAATCTGTGGGGGAAGAATTTCTGTTTATCTTGCAACAGACAATGTTCTATTCTATTCTGCAAGAAAACTATCCATACACACATCACATGGAGTGTTATAGCCTGGAAGTGAATCTGGTGACAGTCACCTCAAGTGCATTTCTGAGACCAGGTAAACCTGACCAGACAGACAGTGGAAAGAATCAATCACCCCAATATTGCCATTATTTGACTTTTAAAAGGGCTAATGACTGCATGCATATATGAGTAAGCCTGCATTGTGTGTCAATGCTTGCAAGTCATCCCCAACCACAAGAGTTTGGAGTACAACAATGGCTCCAGACTTGAATATGTTTAGCTTCAGATTTGAAATGGACACTTTAACAGCAACACCAGCCCATCCCCAACCACCAGCGACCTTCATCACACATCCAACTCCCCCTCCTGCAGAATGTGAGATGACTCTTGGAGCAACAAAAGATCAAGAAAGCATCTTTCCCTCCTACCTGGAATTCTGTGCTAAAGAGCTGACTCCAGTATTCCCTCCTCTATTTTAATAGATGTTTGGATGTGTGTGAAATTCCCTGCTTCAAACACTTAACCATCATCATCCAGCCCGCAAGAAGAAACCTTCAGTGAATGTCGCTGTGACATCTGTGGTCATGAAGTCCTTTGAATGCCTCTGTTGGACCACCTGAAGATTGTCAGAGAAACCCTGCTGGACCCCCTGCAGTTTTCTTTCTCTGCACTTCAACAAAGCCAGCTGTCAAACTCCTGAGGTTTGCAGATGACACCACAGTTATCAGTGATGGTGGTGAGTCGGCAAATTGGAAATGGAGAGGCTGGTGTAGTAGTACATAGGGTATATCTATTTTTTTTTCTCACAGTACATATATCTATTTTTAAATGTAGGTAAGAAGCGTAAGAAGTCATCAGAAAAATAGAAACAGTCGTTGTTTGACTTTAACAAGGGTAAAATGGCTTAATTCATTAATTCCGTCATCCAGTGTTTGGAGAATATCTCTCTTCCCACTTTTGTCCGCCATTTTGTCTTCTGCTTGGGGAACTGCTAAGCCGCTTAAAAGTCCTCTTCCCTGCTCTTAACAGATCTCTCCTCAAGAGCACTCTTAAGAGCTACGATTCTTCAGAATGAGCTTCTATCTTTAAAAAATTTCTTTAAGGGCCATGAGGAGCAACTCTTTGCACTTAAGAATCGTATTATAATAATATATTATATATTTCTTGTTGTACACATTGCTTGTCAATTTTAATAAACAATAGAAATGTCTTTGTTGCTTTTTTTTCTTCTTATCATAAACCAAAAGATAACTTCCTAATTTGTGTTTTGTCCATTTTAAAGATTCCCAGCTTTTTATCCATCTTTCCCAACTCCACTGAAGGAGAGCTGAGTTGTTCTTGAGCAAATTGGGACAAAATTTATATGCCCCGAATTAGAATGTGTTACATCATCATGCCATGTTTTTTTTTTTTGTTTTTTTTTTTTTTTTTTTTTTTTTTTTTTTGCAGGCACCCACAAATGCAGCCTTCTTTTCACGTTTTGTAGAATACGATCATCACCCATTTCTCAATTTTCTTTGTGGGCAATGCTCAGTCCCCAAAAAATATTTTACCATGATGGCACAAGAAAATAGATTAGGGTGAAATTAACATTCAAGTAATGGGCATTGTGATCATTTGAATTAACTTAGTAAAAGTTTGTGAGACCTAAAAACCTTTATATTAAAGAAACATTTATATTACACAAGATTTTTGCCTCACCTCACAGACTTTATTCTCCACTCAACATAACTTTTAACACCCATGATTTTGAACCAACCACTTAAACAAAATGAACAATAAAAATGTCCATCTCCCACTCATCCTACAACAAAATGTCGTGTATTGTGAAATAATCTTGATTATTGTTTATTATGTAGTTGCTAAATCAAGGCAATATTATGAGTTTTGCTTGTGTTAAATGTCTCGAGGGAAAAGATGGGAAGAGGACAGATGAGCAGAAAACAGATGTGATGCTTGAGAGACAAAGTGAGAACAAGGTTAAAGGCTGGTTTAAATTTAGACACAGAAAGCACTGGCTGAACTAATTTGCAGTTTGTTTTTCAAGACAAATCAATAATGCTTGCAATACAAATGTTACAGAACAATACAGAAGACAAGATTGCACTTCCATCCACTTAGGACACAGGCAAATTATTTTTGCAGTACCCAAAGATTTTGGGTTGGACATCAAAAGATGATTATTAGACAAAACATTACAGCTTTGATTTATAAGTATTAACATCAAAATCAGATACAAGACTGAGTAGCATTTTAGCTGAGTTCACTGACCGTTTAGTGTAAAGCAAATATAACAAATGCCAGCAAAAATGTCATCGGATTTTTTTTACATTTTTTATTTTTTTCCGTTTTATTAAGATTTTGAACAATGTACAATATGAGCATATACTGTATGTGGATTAGCAGTCATATCACAATTTTAAGATATGTTCATAAAAAAACAAGCATCGTCTGCACGTTGTGTTGTGCTTAATACCAGAATTGAGTTGAAATGTGCAAAGATTACCACCATGACAATTAATATAAGCAGATCAATATTTTCACACATTTTGTAGAACAATTTTTTAAGTATAGTTTACTATTCATTTAAGCGAAATATTGTTACAGTCTACATAAGATTAGATTCTATATTTATCGATTTGAGGGTCCACCCTTTGCCCATGATCATCAAAAGTGGTTTTGTTTTGTTTTTAATCGATCTTTTACAATCAACCAATCACAGCTTTGGAAATGATGAATCACACCTAGCAACTGGGGTCAACCACGCCTCATTAACTCATTCACTCCCACCCATTTTCACTGAAGCAACCCCTTTACTGAATATTCTCTGCTTTTGCGAGGCCCACAGAGTATTGTGTTCTATTACTATAAAAGATGGAATCAACCAAAAGAAAAATTAGCATCTCTTCTTTCATCGGGAAAAAAAAAAGTATAATTCCATCTGTTTCCGTTTTGGAGCAATTAGCATTAGAATATAGCTAAGTTTCATCACAAATCTGTTTAAAACAGTGGGGAAATGATTTTTTGCAACATGGCTCTGTTTGATCTCTTGTACTCTGCTGCCACCTGCTGGCTATATTTGTAATAACTACCATTGCTTCAAGCGTTTTCTTCAGTTCAGAGGCTACATCAAAGACTTCTGTATGCTCTAGCATAAAAAAAACATTAAAAAAACGTATAAATACGTCTTTGGGAGCAAATGAGTTAAGATCGGAGTTTCTGTCAATCAGAGTGCTCTGAGAAGCTTCCTGGAATCACTCCTAAGCTAAGACTTCTGGCTAGGATTTTTTAGGTTAAAATTTTCCCATCCTTCATCTCATTCCACAAGAGTCGGTAATTTCATGTTTGATTAGTTTTTGAAGTATACTAATAATAAAGATATTATATCACCCTTTCAATCTACACTAAAACTGCTTGAATAGTTAATCAGACATTTAGTCAGTCACTCATAAAGTCTCACTGACTCAGTGATGTGATGTGACGAACCAGCAGAAATATAAATGTCCAGAGTCCAATTTGAAAAGCCAGCACCAGTCGGCTTGATTTGCTTCTTCATAACTGTGAATCTGCATCGCTCTGACCTCTGCTTGCACGTCAGCCCGCATTTATAAAAGCAAAGGTACATGATGAAACGGAGTTTGGGCTTGGATGAGTGGCTGCAGGAGAGGCACAGATGGAGGAAGAAGTAAACAATGTTTTGTTCATTTGCTTGTCCATCTGTGCCACACACACAATACACAGACACGCTTGATCAGATTTTGACTAAAGTGGGAGTGATGCATCCCACTACTGCACTAGTCATTTTAACATTTGGATCATTTGACGGCAAATCTACAGTGTTAAGAAATGCAAATATTGTATGATGCTGAACTGACCACATCAAATAAAAAGAAAAAATTGTTATTACTGTTATTCATAATAACTGTCACCTTGTCTTATCAAAACAAGCCAGTAAGTCTGTAGCGTTCTGGTAATGCCGTGGCATGAAGTAGCCGGTTGTAAACATGCTCAGGCATAAATGTATGGAGGATCAAAATTGACAAAATTCAAAATAAATAAATGATTAAATAAAAAAATAAAAGACTAAAAGTGAGAATAAAAACAGATATTAAAAAATATAATTCGAGAATTATATCCAAAAAATAAATATAAATGGAAATTTAAATTTTTTTTACTATATATATATATATATATATATATATATATATATATATATATATATATATATATATATATATATATATATATATATATATATATATAATTAGTTATTTATATACATAAATATATATACATATACATAAATAAATACATTTGTTGAATCTCACGACACGGCGGCCCTCTCTCTCTCTCTCTCTCTCTCTCCCCCTCCCCACGCTCGCTGATCGCGTCATCTTCGCATATTAGTATCAATCAAACAATTAACTTTAAGTGGCTCGTTAAGCTCTAAAACAAGCAAAAAAGAAAAAGAGGACACATGCTCACTGAACATGCACGCTTTAACTTATTGGCAGAAGTTCCCCCTCTTCTTTTGATGTATCCTTCCGCCGATGGCCTCATTCACAGTACAAAATAGATCCCCAAAGATATCAATGTGAAAATAAAGCAATTTGTCGATGGGAAATCTTCCCACACAGAAAGAGAAAAAGATCAAATATTCTCTTGCTGCCAGCGTTAATTTAATAAATTTTAAATGCTTGTTACGGTTCAGGATGAAAAATTAATATATATATATATTAGGGCTGTCAAAGTTAAAGCGTTAATAGATTAATTAATCACAGAAAAAAGTAAAATTAATCACATATTAACGCAGATTAATCGCCCTATTTTTTGGACCGCACTTGAGCCTTGAACGTAACCGCGGCTGGTTACATTGAAGGCTGCGCAGGTCAGTGATGAGGTCAATGCACGGCATTTCCTATGCCTGTTGTTCCAAAATGAGCGGGATGACTCCAGTTGGTGTGCTCGGTGGTAAATTTCGCTTTAAAAAACACCCCGACGGGACTTTAGATAAAACAAAAGTAATTTGCGTTAAATTAATTGCTGAATTGCACCCAATTGATATGATGCTGTTACGTTTTGAGCAACACATGCATGCATGCAATTGCGTACATGCATTTAATTAATGTTTGCAAATGACATTCAGATAATAAAATGCATTAATGCAAAAATATTACGGTATATATATATATATATATATATATATATATATATATATATATATATATTAGTGCTGTCAAATGATTACAATTTTTAATCTGATTAATCACACTTTTTAATTTTAATTAATCATGATTAATCAGCTAAATTACTTGCATATTTGCGTAATAGAAAATAAATAGAAAATACCGTAATATTTTGACATTAACGCATTTTATGACCTGAATGTCATTTGCAAACATTGATTAAATGCATGTACGCAATTGCATGCATGCGTGTATTGCTCAAAACGTAACAGCATCATATCAATTGGGTGCAATTCAGCAATTATTGATTAATTAAACGCAAATTACTTTTGTTTTATCTAAAGTCCCGTCGGGGTGTTTTTTAAAGCGAAATTTACCACCGAGCACACCAACTGGAGTCATCCCGCTCATTTTGGAACAAGAGGCATAGGAAATGCCGTGCATTGACCTCATCACTGACCTGCGCAGCCTTCACTGTAACCATCCGCCGTTATGTTCATGGCTGACGCGCGGTAAAAAAAATAATAATAATAGTACGATTAATCTGCGTTAATACGTGATTAATGCGACATTTTTTTGCGATTAATTAATCTATTAATGCTTTAACTTTGACAGCCCTAATATATATATTGATTGGCTGGCAACCAGTCCAGGGTGTCTCCCGCCTACTGCCCAGAGCCAGCTGAGATATGCTCCGGCAGCCCCCGCGACCCTTGTGAGGAATAAGCGGTCAAGGAAATGGATGGATGGATGGATGGATGGATGGATGGATGGATGGATATATATGTGTTATATGTTCTTTTATTTCCATTTATATTTATATTTTTTGATAGAATTTTAGAATTACATTTTTTTATGTCTGTTTTTATTTTCCCTTTTATTCATTTATCTATTCATTTATTTAGTCATTTATTTATTTTGAATTTTGGCAGTTTTGGTCCTCCACACAAATGCAGGGAATGTAATGTGAGCTCTGGCCAGTAGGAGACAAGTGAGGAAGATATAAAATTTCTCTGAGGAATAAACATGATTTAATGTAAATGTTTTATTTAGTATTGAAACAAAATATATTTCACAATAAAACATGACATTGTGAACAGTATTTCTAATAGCATAAAGTAAAAAGTCTCCCAAAAAATATGACAACATCCCAAAGCAACATCATTATGATGGTAAGAAATGAGCGATGTCTCGACTCACTTAGTAGTGCCCTAAAAGTGCACTGGATATTAAGCTCTAGGGATGCATAAAGCCTGTGGTAAATTAACATGCGTAACAAATTATTAGTGCCGGCTTGTTTATGTATTTGACTCATGGGGAAAAGGCAAAAGCAGGCTGGACTATGCACAAATAAAGATTAGGTGAAATTTACTTAGCAACTTTCACATACATGTAGAAATATTCAACTTTTTTTTTTTTTAAGCATTCACCCTTCCTCTCTAGTTTGCGCATATTTATTCCCAAGCTCCCACTACCTCTGTCTTTGAAACATGCCCATTGAGATGACTTGCCTTGTTTGTGTGGCGATGCCCCAGTTGTTCATGTCACTGAGGGTTTGCTTATGTCTGCCGAGAGAGGAGGAAGGTGGAGGGGTTGGCTAGACCATCACGTCTGACTCATCAGGCCTGTCAGTCAGCAGGAGCCTGCTGAGCACTGAATAGCAGGTGATTCAGATGCCACGGAGTGCAACTATTATCTGCATGAATAATGCATGAGATTATTAAAATCAGTTTTCAAAAAATCTGCACGTCTGTCTAGGAATTCATGTGTAGCGATAGTTGGGTCGTCTTTTGGACGAATTAATAATCTGGACGTTACAGAGGTAAATTCTATTTACCTCGATAACCTCTAGGGGCACCACGTTGGTTTTGCTTTGGGTTAACAGGAGCAAACAACGACCAAAATCCTTCCTTCATCAATCATTTCTAATCTAAAGTCGCCACACTCGATATTCAGTGGTTCGTTGTACTAACAAAAGAATAATAATCCACTCGGAAACACAGATGACTTAGGCGGAATAGAGTTAATAAAACATGCATTTATTCACGATTGCTACACTACAGAATCAAAACACTGCCTATCTAACTATTCTACCGTCAGAAGAAAAGTAATAAAATAAAGCTAATGAAAATAAGGAAGGAATGCGAATGAATAAGGAAACAGGGAAAAGAGAAATTTGACCTGCCAGATTTGTGATATGTTTCAAACGTAAGTTGCGCGCATTGGTACCAATGTGGGGAACGTGGACTTACGAGAATAGGTGTTGCGTCGAAGCGAACAGAAACGGGCGGTCTTTTGAAAGGGGGAAAAATAGTCAATGTTCGTTGAAAAAGGCAAGAAAAAAAAAAAAAAAAGGGGCTATTCCACAGGTGGGCAAGGAAGCCGCTCGGGGGCTGACGTAGTTGCGCGGCTCGTCCCTTGATTGGTCGGCGACTCGGCGAGGTTGATTCTCCGGCAAGGTTGGTTCTGCCAGCTGTCCGACTCCAGGTGTTGGAGCTCGGTCCGCTACGCGCCTGCGTACGGGGAAGGCCAGCCGTTGGAGGTGAGCTAGCACCGCGGCGGGGCGCCACCGAATAGCAGGCTTAGGTGCACAACCTTGAGTCCGGCGGTACGTAGCAAGTGTACCCCGGGGCCGCTGGCGGGCAATCACCGATGGTGAAGAAAAAAAGGGAGTAAAAGAGTCTTTGGGGTCAGCGTTGCAGTTTGTACCTGGTTTGGCGTGGCGTGGAGCGAGTGTCTGCTCTCGGCAACGGTTGCTGCCAGAAAAAAAAGGCCACGTGGTTGGCAAGTTTCTTGGAACAAAGAGTTCGAGCAGGCTGGGACACTTGCAGGTCGTTAGCCTGAGGATGATGATGTTGGAAGAGAGTTTTTGGAAGAGAGACAGCGAGGGGGTCCCCTCGTCTTTTTAAAGTCTATGGGCGGGGCTTCAGTAGGTGGTGGCACACCCTTCTGTTCGCTCGCGCAGACTTTAAAAAAAAATTATTAAAGGGATTAATAATTTGGCATTAAATTTGGTCAGTCTGGCAAATCAGTTTTCCCACACAACCCGTTTAACACACATCGTAATTAATGCATCATAAACTAACTTGTGAGGTAACCTCTACTTGTCTAATCTGACTGAACTGAAAGATATTGATTATCTTTCATTTTTTACGGAGTACAAATGAAATAGGATGTTCATACACACAGACATAACATGAATCATTCGTAGTTCAGTTATCTGTCAAGAATTATCATGGTATAAATGTGTAAAATGCGGTTACTTATGTGAATTATCACTAAGGATAGTTCCAAGTTTCACCACTTGACGGTGGTGTTGCTCCATCTAGGGCCCCCCTTGGAAGGGCGAGACGCCAGAATATCCTTTGTGATTGATAAGAAACTTCATAAACATTCCTTTGATCAGTCGTTTGTATATTCCAATCATTGGAGCCATTTGTTCGGGCTCCGGGAAGACGGGCTTGAATACACTCCTTCGGCAGACGCATAAATTCCTTTGTCACCTGGTCAGCGGCTTCAAAAGAGCTTTGTTGGTGGTTGGGTGACCACCTGCAGAGCTAACCAAGCTTAGATCCTGTCTGGGCAGTGGAATATTTATGCAACTGCAGAGAATTTGCTTTAGAAGAAGCAAACTTAAAAACAATTAGAGAGTAGACTGGGCCATAGGCAATAGTTGTTACACATGACTTGATCTACCTTGTTTGCATTGCTCTCATACTTTTCTTGTAGGTTATGCCAGTGTTGCAATCTTGCCCACACCCCTTCCTCATCTTGATTTGATATACGAGAAAGCGTCTCACCTACTTTTGTTTCACCC
This sequence comes from Festucalex cinctus, assembly GCF_051991245.1. Taxonomy (NCBI): domain Eukaryota; kingdom Metazoa; phylum Chordata; class Actinopteri; order Syngnathiformes; family Syngnathidae; genus Festucalex; species Festucalex cinctus. Next base: position 59,378,376 of record NC_135411.1, on the reverse strand, counting down.
TCTATTGTGATATTGCGGTATCAATATTGCCACAATATCGTTATCGTAATGTCACGACATTAAAAGCAGCATATCTGTAAAAAAGGTGAGGCTGTGTTCCATTTGTGCAGTCCCAGCACCCTCTAGTGGTTAGTTTATTAGTGAAGTTTAATTTTGATTAGGCATTTTTGGCCACCTACATTGAAGACCCAGTCTAATGGCCAGATGAAAAGGAACGTAACATGTTTGACATCCTCCACAATTTAACTTGCATTAGCAAGTAAACGCCTCAATATTAAGTGTTATTCATGATTGTTGGTTCTTTTTTATGTCAACATGAGTTTTTTTTTATTTTTTATTTTTTATGTTTTTTAACACAGGTGGCAATGTCATCTAGTGGTTAGCACATCCGCCTCCCAGTACTGAGGACTCCGGTTCGAGTCCAGGCTCCGGCCGTCCTGGGTGGAGTTTGCATGTTCTCCCCGTGCCCGCGTGGGTCTTCTCCGGGTACTCCGGTCTCCTCCCACATTCCAGACATGCATGGCAGGTTAATTGGGCGCTCCGGATTGTCCTTAGGTGTGCTTGTGAGTGTGGATGGTTGTTCGTCTCCGTGTGCCTTGCGATTGGCTGGCAACCAGTCCAGGGTGTCCCCCCGCCTACTGCCCAGAGCCAGCTGAGATAGGCGCCAGCACCCCCTGCGACCCTTGTGAGGAATAAGCGGTCAAGAAAATGAATGAATGAATGTTTTAACACCAACCTCACCCAATATTGTGATAATTATCGTATCCTGATTTTTGGATATCGTTGTATCCCTAATATCTATCTGTAATAGGTTGTCACGCTGCCACCTGCGTGACAGGCCATGCTTTTATTTTGTTATCCATGTTTCCTGTATTATTGTGAAAATCCTAACTCTCCTATCACTCCAGGTCACTTACCCTTCCTGCCGCTCCACAATCACCGGTCCCCGCCCATGATTACGAACACCTGCCACCAATCAGACTGACAATAAAAGCCACCCACATTCTACCCTCAGTGCCGAAGTGTCACAGTTAGTGCATGGAAGCGTCCCACAGTCCTCGAGTCCTTGTTCCTGTTGCCTTGTTGTTTTGCCTTGTTGTTTTGCCTTGTTGTTTTGCCTTGTTGTTTTGCCTTGTTGTTTTGCCTTGTTGTTTTGCCTTGTTGTTTTGCCTTGTTGTTTTGCCTTGTTTTTGTGCCTTATCCTCCACAGCGGAGCGCCCTTAGTTACCCCTTGTGCCTTGAGCCTTGTTTCCTCCCTAGCGGAGCGCCTTTTGTTGTCCCCTGTACCTTTTGCCTGTTTTTTCCTCCCCAGTGGAGCGTTTTTAGTTCTCCACTTTTTGATCCCCCTTTCTCCTCTCAGTGTGAGAGGAGACAGCTGCTGACCGGCAATAAATCTGTTGCCTTTGTGGCCTACCTTTATCCTGCGTCTGAGTCCTACCTCTCCTCGTCGTGTCATAGGTTCATAGTTTGGTCCCACATTTAGAGAAATGTCTTTTAACTCATTCAAATCCCAAAACGTGTAAACACGTTTTTTAATACTTTTTCCTTCAGACCCAAAAACATATGTACATTTTTTCTTTTTTTTTCTTTCTTTTTTTTATGCAAGAGCATATAGATGTCTTTGATGCAGCCTCTGACATGAAGAGGTGGCTTAGAGGAATGGGAGTTATTACAAAAAACGGCCAGGAGGTGGCAGCAGAGTATCTTTTTGTCAGTGTTTTCACCAGGAATGTGAATAATGATGAAACTTAGCTACAGTATATTCTAGTGCTAATTGCTACAAAACTGGAACAGATAGAAATATACTTTTTATTTTAATATTTCGATTGGTAGGTTCCATGTTTTTATAGCAAAAGAATACAAAATTCTGTGGGCCTAGCAAAATCAGTCAAAATCCAGAAAAACAGCCGGGAGCGAAGGAGGTTGCTTTAGTGAAAATGGCTGCTGGGATTGAATGAGTTAAAATGAAACTATGAAACTTCAGTGAGTGAGTTTATGAAGCTCAGATTTTTTTCCCATTTAGGCACCAGTGTTCTGTGAAATTTCATTTTGTATAACAAAACAATATACTCTGCGATTGGCTGGCAACCAGTTCAGGGTGTACCCTGCCTACTGCCCTAAGCCAGCTGGGACAGGCTCCAGCACTCCGTGAAACTTGTGAGGAGCAAGCAGTTAATAAAATGGATGGATGGAAAAAATGTACTTTTGTATTAAAAAAAAATAATAATAATAATAATAATAATAAATAAATAAATAAAAAACATTGTCATTGCTTCGTACAGGAGCACCTTGGCCCAACCATCATGCCTGCCATTGTCAACCTCCTTTTCAACGTTGTCTCAACCAACACCACCATCTCCTTCAACGTGGTGCTGCCCTTGGTCAGCCTGGTCTCCCTCCTTGGTGGGTTGGGGGGTCACCTCCTCATGTGGTTGGTGCTGGTTAGGAATCGTCGGAGACGCTCCAAGCCGGGCTCCATCCTGCTGTTGAACCTCAGCCTGGCAGACATGGGTGCTCTGCTGACATTGCCCTGTGTGCTTCTAAGTGCTACTTTCTTGGACTGGCAACTTGGGGATGCCACCTGCATCCTGCTGGGATTCATGACATCCGTAACAGTGGGAGTGGAAATTTTCAGCCTGGCTACTTTGTCTGTGCTTCGGTATCATATTGTTGCACCGGGGACAAGACGACCTGTGACCTTGACTTATGTGTGAGTATCTTTGAGTGGAAAGTGGTGAATATCTTTTGAATCAAGCTAAGAGTGCTTTCACTCTAGAGTCCTGTATTTTGAGCCGGATGAATTCAACTTCATTGATCTGGTCTCAAGCCAATTACAAATGAATGTGCCATTTGTGTTGAGAAAGTAATCCAACTTGAACACACTATCAACACATCAGGGTTGACCAATTCATTGCTGTTGATGACATTACTATATTTGCAGTTGTCAAGATATCCTGTCAGAGTGCACTCAGGTTTTAAAGCAAACATGGTGAAGCAGCATTTATCTGTTATGCTGCACAAAAAAAATGGAATAAGTTGCCAACAGAATTCAACCTACTATAAACACATTTAAATCCAGGTGGAAAACTGTTTTCTTTTTCCTCTCCTCCATATTTCTTTGATTAAAATCTTTTACAATCAGTTTCACTATGTGATCTATAGTTATTGCAGAAATCTACTCTTTATTTAATTCCTTTGGTTTTAAACGTCTTTAAATCTTTTATTTGTAAATTAGTTTATGATGCTACCATTACGCTTTCAGAAATTTTAAAGAGTTACTTTCCTAATTTTGCAATTTTCAGCTATTATTATTATTATTCAGTTATTTTTTCATGTACACCTTTAAGAAGGCATTTTGCCACTTACTGTCGACTGAAAATGACATCATATGTGTTGAGGACTCAGGAAACAACCAATCACGGATTACCTAATGTTTATAATTTGAAAGTTTACACAACCTGAGAGAAAATTCTGATTATTTGCAAGTAAGAATACTTATTGGTCCTTGTAAACAAACAAAAACTTTTTTTTTGAAAATCAACTTCCATATATGACTTTTGATTTGTGTCCTATTTGATACATCCCGTCACAATGCTTTAAATGTGTACATTTAGAACTGTAAAAAAAAAAATCTAATAATAAACATGCATATCAAATATATTAGTATTTCCAAAAATCAGAAAGAACATTTACCACTATTAATAAGTATAGGTGTCCTTTCACAATTGGGGCGATATTTCAAAGTCGCTGGAAAAGCCATCAGCTGGGTGATAGTGCCCTCTAATGGATTATCCTTGCAATGCATGTGTCAGATCATATACGTCAGGGTTTTAATGGGGGGAAAAATATTATACTCATGAAATAGAGGTCAAAAAATGTCTTGTATTTAATATCATACGTTGGGCTTTATTAATGTCGTCCCATTCTCTTCCGCAGGTTATCAGTTGTAGCGGCTATTTGGCTTGTCTCAGTCACCATGGCGATACCCAAGGTCACCTACATCAACATTAATGGTGGTTGCACGTGGTCAGTGGGCCGAGATGAGTGGCTGTTCTTTCTGATCCCGGCCTTCCTTGTCTATTACATTGGCCCTCTACTTTGTATTGCCGTCAACTGTGGCCTCATCATCTCGCACCTCCATGGCTACAGGGAGTCTTTAACTGTACACAGGCGGAACAAAAAGGCTGCTGCTCTCCTAATTGCTTCAACTCTAATTTTCGCTGTAAGCTGGTTGCCATACTATGTACTTGAGTTTATTAACGTTATGTCTCCTTATATTAGTTCTGTAGCTTCTCCCCACAGCAGATTCACTCAGTACTCTCCGTCATATTTGTTTGTCACAACACCTGGGCCCGGTGTTGAAATGACAAATGTGTCCCTGCTATGGGAAGTGTCATCTTTGACTGCCATATTGTTGGTGTGTCTTGCCCCATGCTGGAACCCGCCACTTTATTTGCTGTTATCTCGGCCTGCAGTGCGTCAGCTTCGTGCTCTGCTGCCTTCCTTTTTCCACCAGCGTCTGACGAAGAAAAGAATCACCCCTGTTCCCTGCACTCACTCAAAACACCAGCATCCTCCTGTACTTACTCCCAAAATGGTTACGGAATCATTCAAAGTTATGTGACAAACTATTCACAACAAGAAAAGAAATACTATCCTTACAAATGCATTAAATATAAGACAGTTATAAACATCGTCCTCATTCATTGCTATATGCCTTGCTGTAGTAAATGTGTCAAAATGTTCAAGTTGACAGTTGTTTGATAGATAACAGTGCCATTAACAGAATGCATTGCATGCCATAAAAACAAATACCAGGCTCACTAAGCAACACACTTCAGAAGCTCTTTGAAGTTGAGAGCAAACCTGAAATGACGTAGCACCTCAGAGATCAATGTAAACAAACTTGTACATTGTACAGTGATATAAAAATCTGTACCAACCATGGAAAAACTCAGTAAAATATACAGTATTAGGGCTGCACAATATATTGAAAAAATATCAATGGCGTGATATTGGCCTGTCGCAAATGCATATCACAAAGACATGCGATAAGTTTGATATGGAATTTTATGCTTTTATCTGAATTTGACCAGTTAGACTGTCAGGTTTACCTGTTTGATATTTACTAAACATGACTAAAAAAGAAGAGAAGACACTCAGTTCAAAGCTCGCGAGGAGAGGAACTGACTGATACAATTCACTTTCTGAAAAAAAAAAAAAAGTGCCCTTCTCACCCTCTCTTTTTATTTGCTTTCCATGTCCCTAGTTACATGGGGGGGTTCCGGCCCTAATAATGCAAATGCAAAACATAGTTGGAACACAGTGTACTTAAAGAAAATGTGCACTACCATCCAATAGTTGAACAATATTGAGACGTAATTACAATTAATTAAGAATACATTGAGTTTGATTATGTTGCTGCATTAAAAAAAAATACATAATTCTTTCATTAGATAATAAAAATGTAATTTCTTTAGGTACATTAAATATCACAATATTTATTCAGCAACTGTATCGCATATCGCATGTTTTTCCAATATCGTGCAGCCATATACAGTATATTGTTTAAATACATTGTTCCACCAAATATATTCATACTTTCTATCAGGGGGGTCAAACTCATGTTACCTCAGGGACCACATGGAGGAAAATATATTACTAAGTGGGCTGAACCGGTAAAATCGTGGTCTAGAACTAAAAAAAACAATTGGCGTCAGTACTGTCTACAGTTAGGTATGTATGATAGATACAGTATTTATCTTATTGGATAGAAGGCTTCAGTTATATTTATACTCGAGTAATGACTGTGAAATTTGTTTAATACTAGTATTGACACATCTGTCAATATAGAGTAACTCAAAGAGTCAAAAGTTTGTTGTTTTACACCGCACTGGTCCGTGTACAGGCATATGGAGTGGTACTGTAGCTTGTCAAGCTGTGTGCTTAGCTGTATGCTGTTTACTGTATATTTGAGGGCACAGCAATGTTTGAAAATGTGATGCATACCATCAATGCATTCAATCACACTTCATTGTGTGAACATGCATAATAGCTAGGAGCTGGATTAGCATTAGCAGTAATTCTTTGCATAGAACAAACACATTTACAAAAAATCAAGGTCACTGATCTCCAAACAGACAGCTTTACATCCCGTGTAAACCCACCACCCCAGAGAAGTCCTAGAGCAAACAATTCTCCACAGAATGTTTAAACAACCTTCCCAGAGCTATGGTAAAAATGTGTCGGATAAATATGGAAAACACACAGAAATTGGACGCAGCATGAATACATTACGCACGTTTCATGAGGTCTGACATTGCATTGTCTAACATCTAAGCTGCAGCTATGTTGCAGCTTAAATGCTGAGCCATAAAAGTCACATGCAGAAACAAAGCGTATGAACAGTGCTGCCCCAATCCGTCTCTGTAAAGAAATTGACGATCCTAGGATGTAAAGTCAATGCCATCTGAATAACCTTGTGAACAGACGAGCTTACGAGTGATTATAACTCTTGAAAGAAGAGTGAGTATTAAAGAACAATTGCACACTAAGAATCAAATCAGAAAAAGGCTATGGAAAATGACTTTGTAACAAGTGGAGCCCATCTACTGTCAGGTGATGGTTCAGATATCATATAATGCAGGCAGGTCATGCAAATGTCTTTGGCATTCTGAGCTCATCTGAATGTGAAATAGCCGTAATTTGATTTTATTTCATCTTTTGACTTCGCTCATTTTTGACTGCTCTCAATCCTGCGTGCTTGTTGTTGTTAGGATGGGGGGGATGCAGAGAGGACCCAAATGCAGGTACGATTAGACAAAGAGAGCTGGTGCGAGTAGCTTTAATGAGCAGAGGTGAGTGGATCAGGCAAGCGGGCCAACTTGACCAGGAGAGTGCCCGCAGGGTGGAGGACGACCAGGAGCAGAGAGACAGGTGGTGAGTGGGTGAACAGGGCGGTAGGCAAGCAGGCAGGATGACAGGTGAGCAGGCAAGGCGGGAGCCGGTGAGGATGACCTGGACAGGTGGGACACAAGTGGTTAGGGAGCAAGCCAAGCAAGTGAGTACGTAAACTGGACACTGACTGGTGTACTACTCAAAACGTTCTGGCGCTGAGATGTGGTCTGGGGCTGGCTTAAGTAGGCTGGCACTGTAATTATCCACACCTGGCTGCTGCTCCAGCTGCTTCTCATCTGCCTGATTAGCTGCCTTGTCTCACACACGCACACACACACGGGGGAAGGAGGGGAACAGGGCTCATGGAACCCTGACAGTACCCCCCCCCTTACGGGCGCCACCCGGCGCACGCCGATGGTCAAAGTCCGTGATGAGGGACTTGTCCAGGATCCAACTACCTGGGACCCAGCTCCGTTCCTCCGGGCCGTATCCAGCCCAATCCTCCAGGTACTGGTATCCACGCCCCCGGCGACGGACGTCCAGCAGGCGGCGGACCTTGTAGGTAGGACCGCCCTCCACAACCTGTGGGGGCGGGACACTGCTGATGGGGCTGATGGACTAGTAACAGACGGTTTAACTTGCGATACGTGGAATGTCGGATGGATACGGAGAGAGGTAGGCAACTTGAGCCGCACTGCACAAGGGTTGATTATTTTCTCGATTTCATACGGACCTATGAATCGAGGCGCCAATTTGCGGGAGCTAACCTTCAAGGGGAGGTCCTTAGCATTCAGCCAAACCTTCTGGCCCACGGTGTAGGAGGGCGCCGGCAAGCGACGACGGTTAGCTTGTTCCTCTGATCGAGCTGTGGATTGGAGGAGAGAGGCACGGGCCCGTCTCCAGACCCTGGCACAGCGACTCAAGTGGGCTTGAATGGAAGGAACTGCCAGGTCCTTTTCTTGGGCAGGAAACAGGGGAGGTTGATAACCTAAGGAGCAGCGGAAAGGCGACATGCCCAAGGAGGCGTTAGGTAGAGCATTGTGTGCGTATTCGACCCAGGGGAGAAAGGTGCTCCAGGCGGACGGGTTGTGGTGAGACATGCATCTGAGGGAGGTCTCCAGTTGCTGGTTTGCCCGTTCAGACTGGCCGTTGGTTTGGGGCTGATACCCAGATGAGAGACTAACTGAAATGCCCAGGGCCGAACAGAAGGACTTCCAGACGAGGGATGTAAACTGGGGACCTCTTTCTGAGACTGTTTTGTGGTATGCCGTGGAGACGAAAAACATGCTGCAGGTCTGCAGTCTCAGTGGCTGAGGGGAGCTTGACCAGAGGGACAAAGTGGGCGGCCTTGGAGAATCTGTCAATAATTGTAAGTATTACAGTGTACCCATGGGATGGGGGGAGACCGGAGACAAAATCAAGGGCAATATGGGACCAAGGACGACTGGGGACCGGCAATGGACGGAGGTACCCAGTACTGGGTCTGGTGGAATTCTTGTTACGAGCACATACCGGACAGGCTGCGACGTACTGCCGTGTATCTGCCCCCATGGTGCGGCACCAGAATCGCTGATGCAGTACTGACAGGGTTCTCCTCACTCCCGGGTGGCACGTGAGACGAGAAGCATGAGCCCATTTGAGTACCTGTGGGCGGACATGGTCAGGGACAAACAGGGTTCTAGGGGACCCACCTCGAGGATCTGGCTGCTCGTTCTGTGCGTTCTTGACAAGGCTCTCTATAGCAAGTTCAACTGATCCCACAAAACAGGTGGGCGGGAGGACGGATTCTTGATCCTCCTTGGTCTCTGTGGTAGTGAACTGGCGTGACAGGGCATCTGGTTTAGTCTTCTTGGAACCTGGAACATAGGACAAGGTAAAATTGAATCTGCTAAAGAAAAGGGACCATCTGGCTTGTCTGGGGTTCAGTCGTTTGGCAGCCTTAAGGTACTCGAGGTTCTTGTGGTCCGTCCATACCACAAAAGGTAGTTCTGCTCCCTCCAGTAAATGCCGCCACTCTTCCAAGGCCAGTTTAACGGCCAGGAGCTCTCGGTCTCCAATACTGTAATTACGTTCCGTTGGGGATAACTTGCGGGAGAAGAAGGCACACGGATGTATCTTACCATCTTCAGCATGACGCTGGGACAGTACGGCTCCAACACCTGTCTCGGATGCGTCGACCTCCACGATGAACTGGTGTGAGGGATCGGGATGGATGAGGACAGGAGCCGCTGTAAATCGATGTTTGAGGTTGGCAAAGGCGGAATCTGCTTCTTGAGACCAGTGGAAAGGAATCGAAGTGGAGGTAAGAGCAGTGAAGGGGGCAGCAACATGACTGTAGTTCCTAATGAATCGTCTGTAGAAATTGGCAAAGCCTAGGAACCGTTGAAGCTGCTTACGACTAGTAGGTCGTGGCCATTCTGAGACTGCCGTTAACTTGGCTGGGTCCATACACAGTTCTCCTTTGGAGATTACGTACCCCAGAAAGGTGGTCTTGGAGACATGGAACTCACACTTTTCTGCTTTGACGTAGAGTCTGTTCACTTGGAGCCTCTGGAGAACTCGCCGGACGTGCTCCTCATGCTCTGACTGGGATCCTGAGAAGATTAAGATGTCATCCAAGTAGACAAACACAAATTTATTGATCATGTCTCTGAGGACATCGTTCAGCAGAGCTTGGAATACTGCAGGGGCGTTTGTTAGTCCAAAGGGCATGACCAGGTATTCAAAGTGACCGAGGGGGGTGTTGAAGGCAGTCTTCCATTCATCCCCCTCTCTTATCCGGACTAAGTGGTAGGCGTTGCGCAGATCGAGCTTGGTGAAAACACACGCACCGTGGAGGGGAGTGAATGCAGATTCGATGAGTGGAATAGGGTATTTGTTCCTGACCGTGATCTCGTTAAGTCCCCGGTAATCTATGCAGGGTCGTAGAGTCTTATCTTTTTTTCCGACGAAGAAAAACCCTGCACCAACAGGAGAGGAGGAGGGGGGTATGATGCCTGCAGCCAGAGACTCTGTGATGTACTTCTCCATCGCCTCCCTCTCTGGTCGTGAGATGTTGTAGAGGCGGCTGCTGGGGAGGGTGGCACCTGGCAGCAGATCAATGGCACAATCGTAAGGCCTGTGAGGTGGCAGGGTTGCAGCTCGGTCCTTGGAAAAAACCCGACTGAGGTCGTGATAGCAGCGAGGGACTGTACTGAGATCGGGGGTTTCAGGTGCCTTAGTGCTCTGGATGGAAATTTGAGCTGAGCGTAAACAGCCCTCATGGCAGGTCTCACTCCATGCAGTCAGCTTTGGGATGGCCCAATCAATCTCGGGATTATGTTTCTTTAGCCACGGTAACCCCAATACCAAGGGATATCGGGGGCAATCAAAAACAAAGAGGCTGATCTCCTCAAAATGGTTACCAGAGAGACAGAGGGAAATATGCGTAGTTTGTTGCGTGACATGGCACAATAACTGTCCGTTAAGCGCAGTGGTTCTAAACGGGGTTGACAAGGGGTGTGTCTCTAACCCAAGTTCTTTCACCAAACTGTAGTCTATGAGGTTCTCGTCTGCTCCGCAATCGACTAACGCAGAAACTGTCCTGGACCGGTGTTGGCGTGACAAGGTAGCTGAGAGCACTAAGCGATGTGATGAGGAGCTGTCTGTCTGGCTCACCAGTCTCTCCCCAGTTACTGGTGAGCCCCCCCCCCCCCCCCCTTTTGCTGGTCTTATATGGCAAGACTGAATGAAATGACCTCCTTAACGCAATACAAGCACAAATGGTTACTCAGTCTCCGTGCCCTCTCCTCCTGACTCAATCTGGCGCCCCCTAGCTGTATTGGCTCTGAAGTGTCGGCGGGAAGCGAGGCTAGTGTTGGGGCTATGTTAGGCTGTATAGATTGTACTGGTGGCGGTGAGATGGGGCGAGGGGGTGGTGACGAACGGCGCTCTCTCTGACGTTCTCTGAGCCGACAGTCAATCCGTATGGCTAACGCAATGAGTCGGTCTAGGTCTGCGGGTTCGTCACGGGAGGCTAACTCGTCCTTAAGGGAGTCGTTAAGGGCCCGAATGAATACCTCCTGGAGTACTTCATTATTAAAAATTGCTCTCGGCTGCAAGCGTACGGAACTCTACTGAAAATTCAGCTACACTACGGGAGCCCTGGCGGAGAGACATTAAACGTTTAGCTGCCTCCTTACCGCGTACCGGGTGGTCAAAGATCTTTCTCATCTCCCCCGTGAATGCAGGATAGGACGCGCACACAGATGATTGACCCTCCCATTCGGCGGAAGCCCAGGCGAGTGCAGCCGCTCGAAGGCAACATATCAGGTAGGCGATCTTTGCGCAATCAGAGGCATAAGAGTGGGGCTGCTGCTCGAAAACTATAGCGCATTGAACTAAAAAGGCTCGACATGAACCCAGGTCGCCGCAATAAGGAGCCGGGGCGGGGACAAAGGGTTCCCGAGCTACCTGTGCCTGTACGGGTGGAGCGTGAGCGGGCGGCTGTGGGGGCGGTGAGGAGAATTGTCCGTGGGTTTGCAACACTGCCAACTGGTCTTGGACGGAAGGTAATGCTTGGGATAATTCCCTTACCCTTGCGAGGAGAACATGAAGGGCTTGGTCGTGTTGTTCGAGGAGTAGTCCTTGAGCGGCTTGGTTGCGATGGCCGGGGTCAGTACCTGCGGGGTCCATGTTTTGGCCAGAACGTAATGTTAGGATGGGGGGATGCAGAGAGGACCCAAATGCAGGTACGATTAGACAAAGAGAGCTGGTGCGAGTAGCTTTAATGAGCAGAGGTGAGTGGATCAGGCAAGCGGGCCAACTTGACCAGGAGAGTGCCCGCAGGGTGGAGGACGACCAGGAGCAGAGAGACAGGTGGTGAGCGGGTGAACAGGGCGGTAGGCAAGCAGGCAGGATGGCAGGCAGGATGGCAGACGAGATGGCAGGTGAGCAGGCAAGGCGGGAGCCGGTGAGGATGACCTGGACAGGTGGGACACAAGTGGTTAGGGAGCAAGCCAAGCAAGTGGGTACGTAAACTGGACACTACTGACTGGTGTACTACTCAAAACGTTCTGGCGCTGAGATGTGGTCCGGGGCTGGCTTAAGTAGGCTGGCACTGTAATTATCCACACCTGGCTGCTGCTCCAGCTGCTTCTCATCTGCCTGATTAGCTGCCTTGTCTCACACACGCACGCACACACACACACACGGGGGAAGGAGGGGAACAGGGCTCATGGAGCCAGAACCCTGACAGTTGTATTCAGAGGAGCTAACCCACATCAGCATTCATCCAAACAGCACACACGCCACATCAAAATTTAGCAGTAATACATTTAATAATAATGCATATATTTGTGAGGACTGGGGTCAAGTTGTATTTTACTATTTTAAAAATGTGCAGAATTTCACAAGTTACTTCATGTTGACGATACCTCTTAATATAAAAAGACAAATGTACTGAGCTGTCACCAGTGTCTTACAAATGCAATTATGCTATCTAGTGGCAGAAAAATGACCTCAACACAAATCAATTTGTTTTTTTTAAGTACATTACATCGTTTTAATTTTCTCAATTTTATGATTTATTATGAATTTACTGTATCAACACCTAAAAAGATGCAGCTATATTTCTATTAGGTTAACACTTTTCCCCACTTTTATGTTAACAAGAGTATGAAAACTTATTGTACATTTTATTATACATTTAGAACAGATATAAAATTTTTGATTAATCGTGAGTTAACTAGTATTTAGAAAGGGACAATTAAGCAATACATAACACATCACTTTCTCATTATTGTTAAAGTTCCCTTAGTTAAAGTCATTTGTACTGGAGGACCGGCGCCCCCTCATTGTAGGGCACATGCACAGTGTGTGATCTGCGTGTAGGGAGAGGCGGTTCTGTATTACTACAATGCACAATCATCCACACTCTGTTTGGGCATTTCATTATGTTGATATTAGCAATGTACCGAAAAACGATTTGACTCACCAATTATCTTTAATTTAACCAAACAAAATGGAATCATTCCGCTTTCAAATGTATCATCCCGGAATCGTAGCTGCTTAAAATAAAAGGGCGGCTTAACTTGTCCCTGCTCATATTGCTCGACCCCATGGCTACGATATTGAATTTATTATGCACCACAGCTAATATGGTGCACTTATATTCTAGTTTAGCACCCAATTTTGCAGCTTATAGATATCCTAAGTTCTGTATAAAATAATTGTAAAATATCTCCTTTGGTATTTGCACAAACATCATCAACATTATGAGTAAATTTACTTTCAAAGGTCTTCTTGGACATAAATGTCTAAAACTTCTCCCATGTGGTTCTTCACAGGTTTCACAAAATGGGGTCTATCACCTAAACATTTAGTCAAATGCTCATTAAAAAAAATAAAAAATAAATAAAAAAAGGTTTATTTGGAAAAAAGGACTCAACTTGCCCCTATACTCAAATTCCCCAGTCTTCCCTAATCACAATTTCAGTCTTTGTAATTACCTTGTTAAGATAAAGTATATAGAGTACTCTGCTGGGCCTGCAGGCATCTCGCCTTGGCCATATTTTCTGCCTTAATTGACCCCCTGATATGTCCCAGAATGCACCACAACACATTCCAATAACCAAAGCCTCATAACTCTTTCTGGTGGCTAATGAGGGCGCATATCTTTGTCATCTGTGTGATGATCATTAGGTGACGTGCGAAAGGGACTAGTGCATTCGCCTCACGTCTGGACAAAACTTAATCTTGCTCAAAGCTTCACTTTACAGTCCTTGCTGATGTGAGATATCAGATCTCTGTGCTTTCAATGAAAGCAGCAAGCCAGAACCTCAGTAAACAATTTCAATGGCAGCAGGGAATCTCCTCTAAATGGACCCCTGCTTAGTGTAACAGACTTTATCTTAAAATGAAAAATAAAAAATATATTTAATGCATTCAATGAACTGATTTCTACTATGATTCAGAGAGTTTGATGTAGACTGATATATTTAGGAATGAAATACGATGATATGCATGACGCAACAGCAGACTACAGAATCTGTCTGCTTAGGACTGGATCAATTCCACCAAAATTGCGTTATATACCACCTGCACCACAAATTAGACCTGGTTTCACCTGGTCTAAAGGATAGTCCACTTTCTGTGGCCAAATTGCATAATATAAAACACACTCTTGTTCGCCAGAATGTCTCGCGAAGCGCAATACGGTCTGCCAAATCCCCGGACATGATAAACTAGGCTTGCCCCTGCATGAAAATGAAGACGCGCCAGTTTTTTGGGTTTTTTTTTTTAATGCCAAGCACACACTTTTTGAAATCATCCGTCGGTTTAGCTATAACAAGGGACTCTTTTCTGTGTCCAGTGAAATTTACTTCAATCTCAAAAACTCACAGAAAGACATTCATCTCACAAAAGTGATGGTGGAAAAGAATTTAATGTTGATATGTAAAGATGGAGAGCAAAGGGAGATAGCGTGCAGGATGAAGGCAGTAGGAAGGTATCAAGTAATTAGTGTGAGCCAGGTGGAGATTGGGGGTAGGTGCAATAAAGAGGTGATCTGCCAGAGGGGGTTTCAGTGGAGGGGAAAAAAAAATCTAATTTGAGAGCAGGAGCACTGAGAGAGTCAAAGAGACTCCAAGTAATGAGAGATGGTGAGAAACTACAGTAAATAGGAGCATTCTATTGTTTTTGTTTTTTTTAATTTTTATTTATTTTATTTATTTTTATACAAGCTGGGTCACAAGAAGTAACATGCAAGGGAAACAATGTAATTGTGGAGTTACTCATACGTGGTGACGGCTTATGGGATAATATTGGGGGTGAGGTCATGAATTACGTGTGGTGACTGATGTGCAGAGTTGTTGTTTTTTTTCAGCAGCAGCCCAGAGAGCCAGTGGAGAGAAATGAAAAGAGCCTGACAAACAACTAAATCAAGCGAGGAAGGAAAAAGTGTGGATAGAAACAAAGAATGCTAAAAAAAATAACTTAAGTGGTGGATAGCAAAAGGTGCACCCAGCTATAGGCATTATATAACTCAGGGGTGTCCAAATCTGGTCTTTGAGGGACAATCCTGTACGTTTCCCTCCTCCAACTCCCCTGATTTGAATGAAGCCTGATAACGACCACGACCATTTGTGTCATCTAAAACATCCATTTAAACACCCCTGACTTAGCGAGCCAATTAATGGCAGCCAGTGTCTCCAACCCCCACCCCCTACCTCCCCTTTTGTCCTTTTATCAAGCTATAAACACAAGTGTTTCAAGAACCCAATAATCGCATCCACCTTCACTGCCTGGTGGAATGGACTGCAAAAACCACAGTAGACCAGAGTATGTTTTCATACACAGCTTCATAAAAATCAGGTGAGTTCCTCAATTTACATGTTGCCCATCAAACTGTGGGAATACATGTGCATACATTGTCATGGCCTGGGTCGCATGCGCCAGAGTCGCGCCAGAGTTCATGACCTGTTTAGGTACTGATGTAAAAAGTGTCTGTTTACAAAATGTGATGTTCGTGATGTCAACCTTTAATCCTTTAGGTGATGTCGGGACCTATGTGATGTCGTTCTTTAGTCCTTTACGATCCACTGTCTGTGGATGCAGTCTGAGCATTGTGTGTGGTCAGAATTAAAACCCATCCAAAAAGGTTCTGGCATAAAAAGTAATAGAGATCCTCCATCCTGTGTGACTAAGCAGACAAATAGGACGGAAAAAAAATGCAAGGCATCACAATTCGCCTGAGTTACTGACTTACATAAATGGCAGATAAAACAAACTAATACCAAAAACCTGTTAGACAATCATAAACTAGAAGGACAAAGGGATGAATAAACAACGTGCAATACTCCGGCATTGTTCTGCAACAACAACAGAATACCAGCTGATTAAGCTGATTAAAACCAACAGTAGGTACCTCACCGAAAATTCATACGTACCAGCAATCACCGTGGCAGCTGAGGAAACAGACAAGGCAGCAGAATGAGCAGGCAGACAAACAGGAACCTTGCTACATTTATATACATCACCAGTTTATTCTCACAGGATATTCATTAGCTTTGATGATTGATCTAATTAAGTAATCTAATATTTCACATAATCACCGCAAGATCTCCCCATTAACTAAGTCGTTAATGAAATAACCTTAGTAGGATGACAATTAGTAAAATTCACTCAGTAGAGGTAAATACATAACTGTTTATTTTCTGGCCTCTCTTGTGAAATCAGTCGGGTTAATGAAACAAGTTGTTGCATCAGATTTTTAAAATCAAATCACCATTAAATTAAATCTCCTGAGATGCAGCTTCCATTTATAGTCTATTAGCACCCTTTTGGCTTGCATCAGCGCTTTACTGCGTGTTTTCATTATTGTGCCAGAACTCAGCCTGTCAGGATCTGTCAATCACACTGATACTCATCGCTTGCTTCACCTCATTTATGGATTCGAAATCACTTTCTGCACCTATGAGTGGCTCATTTCCAAAACCTTGATGACCACAGGATATGAGTGGAAGTTGTGGGTGTTCAGGTAGCGATACTGTATTGCATTTCTTTGGCACTGCTATCAAGTATGTTTCTGACGCTTTAGTGGTTACAAGAGCTATAATTACAAGTATAGGCTTTTTTTTTTATTCATCCCTTGGCAATCAAGATATATATTATATGGAGACAAGTGTGGTACAGAAGTAGCCGTTTACTCCTTATACTGTTGATGGAACAGTAAAGCTCTATTTCGCACAGCTTGAATGATTGATTTAAGAGGTGTTCTCATCAAACACTATGATAAATCAGACACGAGTTTGAGTAATAGGCTTCCTATTTCTGCCAAGAAAAGGCATTTACAACTTCGCTGACAGAAAAGTCACTTCTCAAGCCGTTTGGGGGAAAGCAGGCCTTCTATTTTTATTGGGTCTTGACAAACTGCAACTAGCTGGCGAGGAAAGTCCAGATACTCACTTCACACCCAAAGCCTGCTGGGATAAGCTTGACTCACCAGAACCTAATGAGGACGAATGGTTCTGAAAAAGGGATGGCTTACGACAGACATGACAGACTCGGGTTCTAATGTTTTTGCAACCTACTGAAATAGGGTGAGAAGATGAACTTGGAGTTACCATCAGTGAGTCACAGAGCTGACACTCAAAGTCAGTATGGACACATTCACACAGGATTCAGGTCATTGTCCTTCACCCATCTGTCAATTTTCTATAACGCTTTTCCTGGTCAAGGCTGCATGAAGCTGAAGCTTATTGCATCATACTTCGGTATATACATATTGTACTCAGGACGGGTCACCGGGTCAGTTTAGAGACTGACAACCATTCACACTTACTGTAAGTACATTCACAGTATCACTGAGTGGGAACTAAACCCACGCTGCTTGCACGGTGAGGTAAGTGAAACACTATACGGTCACACAAGGAAATGACCGGCACAAAGTCATTTGACATTATGTGCAATTTCAGAATGTGTGTACAGGAATGACAGTAAAATAAATGTGAGGTACTGGCACAGTAACATCCTAGAATTGTGATCAAATCATGCCAGATGTCACTGATGTTTTTAGAGATTTTGTTGTTTAGTGCAGGGGTCACCGTGTTGCCCGCCGCATCAGGTAGGACCTCATGAGTCGCCTGCAAGTCTCTTGCAAAAATAGCTCACCAGTGATGGGGCATAGTGATTTTCTAGGAATGTTCTAAAGGGATCATTTGAAAATGTAAGCAATGGAAGAAATTCATAGATGTAACTTTGACTGACTTTGGGAGCCATACCCGGAATGAACAGGAAGTGAGGTATGAGTATTTGAATGTCCAATTTTGGCCAATTTTTGTACATTTACAGGACTGCCTCAGAAAATTTGAATATTGTGATAAAGTCCTTTATTTTCTGTTATGCAATTTAAAAAAACAAACAAAAATGTCATACATTCTGGATTCATTACAAATCAACTGAAATATTGCAAGCCGTTTATTATTTTAATATTGCAGATTATGACTTACAGCTTAAACAAAACTCAAATATATCATCTCAAAATATTAGAATATCGTGAAAAAGTATACTAGTAGGGTATTCAACTAATCACTTGAATCGTCTAATTAACTCGAAACACCTGCAAGTGTTCCAAGTGAATCCAGAATGTATGACATTTTTGTTTTTTAAATTACAGTGCAGAAAATAAAGGACTTTATCACAATATTCTAATTTTTTGAGACAGTCCTGTACAGGGATCATACTTTTGCCCCATTTAATTTTGGAGCTTTAATAGAGGTCGTATTTTAATGAACTCCTACAGAATTTATCCGATCGCCTTCAAATTTGCCGTGATCCATCTTAACTCATTTGCTCCCAAAAACTTATATGTAATATTTTAAATGTTTTAAGTGTCCCAAAGACGTATTTATGTGTTTTTATGCTCCACCTTACAGAAGGCTTTGATGCAGCCTCTCAACTGCAAAGAATGGGTGAAAGAAAATGGTAGTATTTACAAAAACGGCCAGCAGGTGGCAGCAGAGTGTAAGAGATCAACCAGGGCCATGATGAAAACAAGCTGATTTCCCCAAAATTCGAAGCAGATTTGTGAATAATGGTGAAACTTAGCTTTATTCTAATGCTTTTTTTTTCTTTAAAAAAAAAAAAAAAAAAAAAGTATATTTCTCTGTTTCCGTTTTGCAGCAATTAGCTTTATGCTAATTGCTGCAAAACGGAAACAGAGAAATATACTTTTTTTTTTTTCCTGATGAAAGAAGATACTCTAATTTTTCTTTTGGTTGGTTCCATGTGTGTATAGCAATAGAACACAATATTCTGTGGGCCTTGCAAAATCAGTCAAAATCCAGTGAAATAGCCGGGAATGAAGGGTTAAGATGTTTAAGATGAAAAGCTATTGAACACTTTTTATTTTGTGGTATGCTGTTGCCGTAGCAATACATTGTTTGCAATGAAAAATTATGCAGATTTTTTGAAGGTCTAAACATAGGTGAAAAGTCATGAATCTTTGCACACACATCAGACCTGGGTGAACATCGATATTTTAGAGATTTCTCACACACAATTTTCAATAAATGGCTCAATAGCGCCCTCCATTTTTTATTTTTTTTATTTTTTATTTTTAAACAAAATAATCACGTTGTGTGTTTCACCTAGATTTGGGGAAGGCATATCTATCAGCCTAAGAGCTACAAAAAGAAGTTTCATGTAGTCATATTACCTAACAGGAAGTGAATTTATTTTGGGAATTGTGTACCATTTTTGGCCTTTTCCAGCAGTAATATTTCAGTGAATATGTCAGGTCGGCGTGGTGGTGCAGGAAGGCCGCGAGAAGAAGTCCAAAAAAGGGGGTTTAATGAACAAAAACAAGGGGGCAAAAATAGGGTACAAGGCTCGGAATCCAAAACAACAAACCCTAAAACAAAAAAAAAAAAACAAAAAAAAAAAGGAAAGTGAGCTGAGACATGGATGAACAACAGCAGAATGATGTGGTGAAACAACAAGAACTGAACTGAAAACAGGCAAATACACAGCAACTAATTACACAACAAGGGACACCTGGACAAGGCACACATGGCTGGGGACAGATTGGCTGACAGAGGGAAAGTAGACAAGCACAGGTGGACACGATCACATTTAACAAGACAAAGTGATACAAGGAAATCACAACAAAGCAAACCACAATGGAACCAATAGCAAACAACAACAAAAAACCCCAAAAACAACCCTTAAACCCAAAACATGACAAAATACTCGTGAAGTCCTGGAAAAAAAAACATTTATATTTTAGAGCATTCTTGACCTATGTGACAGTTCCCCAATGTGCTCTTCCCCCAATGTGCAAGTACCCAGGGTTGCGAGGGCCCCTTATAGCTGCTCGCAGCTCGCAGTGGTATTTGTGTTTCCCAATATTTGTGAGAAATCATTAACATAATCAGTGGCTGAACTTAAATGAATATAGGGCTGTCACTTACAAATCTTAGAATTGATTAGAATTGATTATCCTATCAATTATAACATTAATTACTTTGGTAAGTACCCTTCGTAATTCGAGGCAAACATTTTTTGTGTCAGCCTATTTTTGTGGTTAATTTAGCTGACCCCAACACACTAAATAATATCTAATAACACCGTTAAACTTCATTTTAAGCAAATTTGACATTTCAAAAGTGTACTGCATATCAAAACCTTTCGGACTAATAGTAGCCACTCTGCTTCCGAAAGGTTGGTGACTCCTTGGTGTGACGAGACGAGGGACACGAAGACAAGAAATAGACAGAGAGCAAATTGATTGATACACAAGAAGCAGGGCTGGTGAGGTGAGAGCAGTTGGAGACAAAGACATAATGAGCAGACTTGGAAGACAGGACACGGGAAAACATCAAACCAACACGTCACGCCATGACGATGACATCATTTATTAGGTCACGTGGTAGGGTCCAGGGACATGATGCATTCTACCGTGTTATCTACAAACATGGAAAAGTCTATAGTTCCCCTTATTTTGAGGTAGAGAGAACCAACCTCATTCCTTTGGAGCCGCGCGGTTTAATTAACCTGCTCCGATGCATCACTTTGGCTCCCTCTGCCGGTGCAACTGCAGAGAGAGAGAGAGAGAGAGAGAGAGAGAGAGAGAGAGAGAGAGAGAGAGAGAGAGATGGGTGGAGGGAGGGAGGGAAACGGAGACAGGTAGAGTATTAGCAGAGGTGGGGAGGGACGCGTGGTCGCTGTTGCTCGTCGGGTCAACTAGAAGATGTGATGGATTGCTGATGGCTTTCTCTCCCCTCCATCATCCTATTCCACAAGGAGGTGCAGGTGGCGTCTTGTCGATCCTCCAGCCTACTCCAGCCTTTCCTATTTACGTCTCCGCGCGCCGCGCCTTTCCTTCCGCCACCGGATTTTACGCGCCGTAGTAGGAAGAAAGACACATGATGATCAATGAAACGTGGAGCGCCTTTTTATTGCCCCGCGCGCTGACGCCGATGTGATTGTGATACCGGGACTGCATGTAAGCACAGATGACTTGAACACGCGAGGTTGCAACTAGAGCACTTGTTCCCTCCAAAGATCATTCTTGCAAACCATGGCTGACCAGGTAAGGCGACACCTATTGTATTCGTTAGTTAATGTGTGTATTTTAAGATTCATTCATTTAAGGTGTGCATAAAGTATGCTACTTCATGTTTCCACTCATTACATCAACTGTTTACCTGTGATACTAAACCGCCAATAATAATAGATAAGAATAATAAATGTTGTTTTATTCAGCATTTCATCTCTATTTTTGGAGAAACTGCACACACAGCTGCCTTTTATAGAGATGCAGCTGGCGGTGTAACAGCAGAAGCTGGAAAACATTGGCAGGAGAATTAAATTTGCATCGTGCACTGTTGTTTGCCCTAGTTTCGCTCCAGCCTGCAGAGAGAAGCAGATTAACCCCTGACAACTGGCTCAGCCTGCGGTCAGGGTTACCTCAGCCTACACGTATGGCTCCCCTTCTGAGCCTGCTGACAATGGAGGCCATGCTTAATTGATTAGCCCTTTCAATTAACCTAATTGAGATAGCTGAGTAAGCCTCCGCATGTGTAAAGAAATACTACTGTGTGTACATACATAATACATAGTACCGTACAACACAATACTACAATTTACTATGCGGTATTGCACAGGTGTCAAATTCAAGGCTCGGGGACCAGAACCAAAATCACCTTATGTGGCCTACAAAACAAATTATGTTCATGTTTCAGGCCAAAATATCAAAACCGCAAACTGTCTTCTCTTTCAAAAACGTTGAGATCACATGCATTTTGTTTGTTACCAATACCCCTTTAAAAAAATACAAAATAAAAAAACTAAATAAATAAATAAATAAATACAGGTAATATTTGAACAAAGCTTTGTATTGGTCTTTGATTTCAAAATGAGTAATTTGTCAATTTGTTGTGTACAGTAATGGTAATGTAATATGGTGCAATCATACATTTAGCCATAACTATGATGTGGCCCGCCCGTCGCAACAAATATGAAATAAATCTGCTTTACTGATTTGCACTAACTCACATTACACTACCGTGCAATTATTTCATGCTAATTACTTTATATTGCCATTAGAGCTGTCAAAATGAATTGATTAATCGACAAGTAATCGATTAGCAAATCAATCGACAACTATTTTAATAATCGAGTAATCATTTGGAGCCATTTTTAAATTTAAAATTGTTCAAATCCTATGATTTCAGCATATCTGCAGTAATTGTTCATTGATTTCTGTAGTCCTTCATGAAAGAAAACTATCTTCTGTGTTTAATTAAAATAAGACATTTGCAAACATCTGTTTTTACTTTGGAAAATAATGACAGAACCAATAACATAGTACGACATCAATCAACCCCCTTTCCCCCACCCCCCCCCTTTTTTTTTTTTATTACTACACGAAATAAACACCGATCACTGGTTAATTAACAGTAATCAGGGGAAAAAATGCTTTTGCAATACACTTTAATTCAAATTAAAATGAATTAGATTATTCGATTAAGCGATAGAATAACCGATTCTAAAAATTAGGGCTGTTCAATACCACTTTTTTCAGACCGATACCAATACTCAGACCCTCAGTACTCACCGATACTGATACCAAGTGCCGATACCAGCAGTACATTTGATAAATTTAAAAAAAAATCACTAAAAGATATTTTTAAACAAAAATATTTCCTTTCATTTTGACAAAAAACAGCACAGTCACTCTTCAATAGTGTTAACACTCAAAATAAAACACAAAAATGCTCTTTTAGTTTAATATTCACAATTTTGAAGTATTTCCAAACCAGTGAAGTTTTGGTGAAAAACGCAGACATGCTTGTGGATTCATTGTTGTCAAAACAGGAAGTGATCCTCATGATTTGCCACGGTGTTAAACTGCTGCAGGGTAGCGCCAGCTACACCCAGGGAGGATTCACTCAACCACCCACCACCCCCACCACCCACCACCCCCACCGCTCACACCCCCCCAACCGGCATCGGTCGCTTATACTCGTCGGCGTCACGAGTACTCGAGTACTTGAAAAAAGGCTGGTATTGGCCCGATACCGATACCCGGTATCAGTACTCACCCATCCCTAATAAAAATATTTGATCGTGACAGCACTAATTGCTATGCTGTATTGCATTAGTGTCTCCTGATAGAGATGGATGGATGGATGGATGGATGGATAGATAGATAGATAGATAGATAGATAGATATATAGATAGATAGATAGATAGATAGATAGATAGATAGATTAAGATGGACAGATAAAGATGGAAGCCAGGGGCAGCAGATACAATGAAAACAACAGAGGCCCTAGAATTGAACCCTGTGGAACACCATACGTTCCGTTACGCATGTGAACATATTCGTCTAACCACTTTTTTTTTTTTTTTTGCTCAACATAGATAGATCACAACAGCCACAAGTCGACCACTGAGTGCACCAAATTCCCTGCATGCAACACAGATAGTCGTATCATCATGAATCATTTGAGTCGGGTGTGTGTCTTGACCTCCGCCGAACCGCTGAGACTGACTCGGCGAAACCCTCGGGTTCGATGAACCCAGGTTAAGAAACACTCTTATAAAGCAATACACAATAATTGACACAATGTTTTAAGATTCATTAGCAATTTAGTACACAAAGTCGATGTTGTCAAGTTCATAAAAACAATTAACACTTGATACTTCAGTTGTTGATTCAGTATTCATCAGTATAAGTGAAGGGAATTACATTATGTTCCATTCCCTCTAATTAAGTGTCACTACAGCACTTAGCTTTGCCCTATTGGCAAATGCAGTTTCACACACACACACTGTACATGTGGGGTTCTGCAAGACACAGATTGATTTTTGTGTGGGGGGGTGTGCGTGTGTGTGTGTTAATATTGAGCGTCTCCTTTGCCTGATGTCACATGCTTGTATATTGGCATGTTCTCAGTCAAGGTATAATTTTAGAGTAGCTTACAGGAGTTTTTTTTTTTGTTTTGTTTTGTTTTTTTGACAACCCAGCATTACATTTTTGTTAATTCATTCTGTACAATAGAGTTGAGCATAACACATATTCAGCACACTTATTTTTCCTGTACGCCTTTGTATATTTTTTTATTTTGTGCATCCACCAGCAATTGTTTCTTGGCTTGATCTCTCCTCGCCTTATCAACCTGCTGTTGTTTACATCCTTATATCTTCAGAAGTTCTTTCAGCAGGTGGTAATGATGTGTGGTGTGAAACACGCTATCCAGTCACTCTTTCCCCCTCCATTAACATTCTGAACACACAAATACATATTATAGAATGTGCTTCCTTCCCCCCCATTCAAGAGATAGCACTTCAGTGTCTCATGTAGCTTCGTAATTTAAAGTGAGTAATGCATCTTACATGCTTCTGTCTTCTGTCTAGTACAGTATGTTTCTCACCACGGCGCCCCCCCTCCGACGAGGAAGCACGCCCCTTCCTATCAAGCACCAGCTGCGGAGAGAAGAGGCCGTGTCCGAGGACTGCGATTGGATCCCGGGATTGGAGGAACCTGCCACATTGCCTATCAGTGACAAATTGCCTCGTGATGAATCCTTCAGTCAAACGTCAGCCGCCCAGTCCACCTACCACACTCACGGAGGGGCGCTGAAGATCGTGCTGCTGGGACAGAACGGCGTGGGCAAGTCGTCACTGGCCTTGTCACTGGCTGGCCAGTCAGACAGATCCCTCTCGATTGACTCGGAGACCCAAGCATGCGGTAATGGCTCATACATGTTTTGCTGACTTTTTAGACATGACAGGATTAGCTCAGAATGCACTTTTCTGAGTACTCCAGTCTCCAAGGATAGTCAATAATTCATCTGTTTTGTGCTGAGAAACTGACAATGAATCTGAGAAACGCATTTTGTTCAAGTATTCTATACATATGTAGGTCGAGACATCACTACCTAAATTATTTAGTGTTCAATTTCCTTCTGGTGCACATGCTGAAACTCCCCTCCTCTTTGTCATGTGAACTCATTCAGTCAATAGAACTGTTTGAAAATGTACTGGGTGTCAAAATTAGTGTGTTAATTTTAAGATTAACGCCACAAATTTTTTTAACGCACGATTAACGACTGGGCGTGGCACAGTGGGTGACTGTTTAGCATGTCCATCTCCCAGTACTGAGGACGCAAGATCGAGTCCAGGCTCCGACCTTCCTGGGTGGAATTTGCATGCTCTCCCCGTGCCTGTGTGGGTCTTCTCCGGGTACTCCGGTCTCCTCCCACATTCCAAAGACATGCATGGCAGGTTAATTGGGCCCTCCGAATTGTCCCTAGGTGTGCTTGTGCGTATGTATGGTTGGTTGTTCGTCTCTGTGTGCCCTGCGATTGGCTGGCAACCAGTCCAGGGTGTCCCCCGCCTACTGCCCGGAGCCAGCTGAGATAGGCTCCAGCACCCCCCGCGACCCTTGTGAGGAATAAGCGGTCAAGAAAATGGATGGATGGATGACTGCCCCTTAATTGGAAAGCCTGCGCTGGGGGAATTTCAGTCACAATGCAGCAAATATTATATATATATATATATATATTAGGGGTGTGAATTGCCTAGTACCTGACGATTCGATTCGTATCACGATTCACAGGTCACGATTCGATTCGATACCGATTTTATAAGTTGATTGTTGCGATTTTTTTTCATTCAAATTTAGAAAATACTAATCAGTAAGCTTGTAGAGTGTAAGATTTATATGAAAATGTATTATTTATTTATCTGAAATTTCAGTCTTATAGAGGTTGTAATCTGTTTCATGTTTGAACAGCATTAAAATAAAATATTAAGGCTTAATGTTCCGTTCATATAACATTCTTCCTTGCTCAAGGTGTGAATCCTAACCCGAAGTCAGACGTTTTGTTGAATATTTTTCCATTAAAAGTGGAAGTTTAAAAATCGATTCACACACACACAAAAAAAAAAAAAAAAAAAAAAGGTAATGATGATAAGACGTTGAATCGGTAAGACTACCGAATGAACAATTCTGAGCTCTTAAAAAAAAAAAAAAAAAACGATTTTTTTTTAATTGAATCGATTCGAGAATCGATATATCGCCGAATCGATTTTTTTTAACACCCCTAATATATATATATAAAAAACTCGGTTCACAAGCAAATTATGTTCCCCTTCATCTGACCATTAGTGTAGATTTTAAACAGAGAAGGGCCAAAACATGCCTTGTGAAATTAAACTGAACTAAAAAACTAACCACCAGAGGGTGCTAGAACTGCACAAATGGAACTCAACACGACTTTTTTTTTTTAACATATGTACTGCTTTTAATATCATAACGACGACGATATATTATGGCAGTTTTAATATCGCAATATCACGATATTGCTGTTATCGTTACATCCCTAGTGGAGACGGGGGTCAAGTTGTATTTTACAATTTTAAAAATGTGCAGAATTTTACAAGTTACTTCATGTTAAAGATTAGATAGCTCTTAATATGGAAAAAATGCAGTGAGCTGTCACCAACGTCTTACAAATGCAATTTAATTTGTTCTATTAAGGTCTTCAACTTGACCTAAAATGATGACATTTATGGACAAATAATCTAGTCTCTGACAATCCCATTCAGTCCCAAATTCATGAAAATTCATTTGACAATTTGACATGGCTATGGATATAACTTTAGTCTCAACTGTACATGAATAAATGCTGCCTGGTGGTGGCGACCTCGACTATTGGCACATTGGCTAGAAGCAACAGCTGTTTCGCACTAAATGCAAAGTCAATAACAATTCACACAGACCATGTTTCAGAATATTACTCAACACTAAGCAATATCACACTTGTTTGTTTGTTTGTTTTTACAGTACAGTACAACTTTTACATTTTAATTCAATGTTATGAATTATTACTGTATCAATGACTAAAAGATGCAACCATATTTCTATTAATTTAAGATTTTTTTCCACTTTTATGTTAACAAGAGTATGAAAATAATATTTTTATTGTACATTTATATTGTACAACAGATGTAAAAGTTACTATTAATTCTTAACTATTGAAGTCCATCCATCCATTGTCTTGACCGCTTATTCCTCACAAGTGTTGTGGGGGGTGCTGGAGCCAATCCCAGCCAGCTTTGGGCAGTAGGCGGGGTACACCCTGGACTGGTTGCCAGCCAATCGCAGGGCACACAGAGACAAACAACCATCCACACTCACAAGCACACCTAGGGACAATTCGGAGCGCCCAATTAACCTGCCATGCATGTCTTTGGAATGTGGGAGGAGACCGGAGTACCCGGAGAAGACCCACGTGGACACGGGGAGAATATGCAAACTCCACCCAGGAAGGCCGGAGCCTGGACTCGAACCCGAGTTCTCAGAGCTGGGAGGCGGATGTGCTAACCAGTCACCACTGTGCCGCCCACTATTGAAGTCATACGATTAATTATAATTAGACAATTGAATAGCCTGAAACCTAGTAATCAGTCCTGGTTGTATCCCTCCGTCACTGTCATTTAGGGGCATCTACACTTTTGCACAGTGCTCAAAATCATAACATAAAGTGTTTCTTTCTGTTAATTTAATTTAAGCTTGATAAATGGACAGATGTCAGATTCATCTATGTGTACTGTTTATTGATTTGGCTTCCCTTCTGCAAATGTGTGTTGGAGTGCTTAACTTGTACTTAATTAGCACTTTGTAATGACTGGTGCACCGCCACATCAGTTCATGAGTGGATTAACACTTATGGCAATTAAAACATGGCCCGACTAAGTAATTGCAGTACAAGACAGCTCAGGTTAACAGCAGCCGTTTGAATCAAAAATAGATGTGTCATTAAGCTGAGTGTTTTCCAGTGGCTTGTATGTATTTTTAAACTTATACGATAGTGGAAGCTCTTAGTTGACTCCATTATAGACTTTAAAACTCTTTGTTACAATAGCTTTAACATTAGAATTATAACAAAGTTCACAAGGAACAAAGTTGGTCCTAAAATCGGGGGGAAAATTTTTGATTTTATTTATTTATTTATTTGCACTCTGAGCTACACAGTCAAGGGTATTTCCGACAACTTCGATTGACATTTTCTGAAATGTTAATGCAGCCTGAGAAATAATTTTCAGATAGCAGAAGAGACAGATGACATTTCAATGCCTTTATCCTGCTCTTTTGCTGCATGTGAATTTCCATACTGACATATCATACAGTGAATACTGACTGTGCTTGTTTGAATGCAGGTGAGGGCTACGAGTCCACAGTCACAGTTGACGACGAGGACAGCAAAATCATCATTTTTGACAATTGGAAACAGGTGAGTCATGTGTTTTTCACCCACACACACACAAACAAAAGTGGTCTCTAGGCAGGAAGCGAACCCACGCTGCTTGCACCATGGGTAAGCGACGGCATCACCTCGCCACCCAGAGCCGCGACCTCAGAAAATGTATGCTAGCATTATGCTAGGTCTGAACCTAACCTTAGCACTAGCATAAGTCCTTCCCTTTTGGCTGGCTCGAACAGAAACAAGGGCTTTATTGTATGTTCTTTATTTACAGTAATTAATTATTTGTTTAATTATTGTTTAATATATTTACAATTATTATTATTTTTATTGTTTTATTTAATTGATTGATTTATTAATTTAATTTGTTCAATTAAGGTCTTCAACTTAACCTCAAATGATGAATATTTCTGGACAAATAATCTAGTCTCTGACAAAACCCATTCAGCCCCAAATTCATGAAAATTCAAAAGTGACAATTTGACATGGCTATGGATAACTTTAGTCTCAACTGTACATGAAGAAATGCTGCCAGGTGGTGGTGAGCTCGACATTCTAACACTGGCTAGAAGCAACAGCTGTTTCATGCGAAGTCAATAACAATTTACACAGACCATGTTTTGGTACCCAGTGCGAGTCTAGCACAAAGTGCAATCTATTTAGAGCAACTCTGAGCTGATCTAAAGTGTTTTCTACTTTTTATCACCAAATTGGCAGTTGCACTAGGGGCGTTTAATAGAAAACACCCTCGGTCTGCTGGAACACCCAGCAAGGTGCACCGCTGGCTGCCAAATTCCCAAACGCAATAATGTTGACTTGTCCCAGTACGAGGCAGTAGAGTTGGGTGGTGGTTTGCACGTGTTCCACACGGTCAAAAGATCACGGGTTTGAGTCTTTACGCAGGGCTTTCTGTGTGTGCACTGCACATTTCCACAAACATCTACGTTGTTAGGTTACTTGAAGACTTGAAATTGCCAATAGATGTGAGTGTGAATGTTTGTACTATTATGTCCAATCCAGCGGCTATCCTGCCTCTTGGCCCAAGTCAGCTGGGATAGGCTCCAACTCACCTGCAGCCATAATGATAACAAACTGAACAGAAATTGGATGGAGTGACAGATGCAGTTTAATGATGAATTCGAAAGATGGCCTTGTTTGAGCAGTACTTTATTAGTATGTGGATGGTATGCTTGAATTAAGAGAACCACATAACTTTGGTGTAAAGTTAGAGCAATAAAAATGCAAAAGATGGTGAACAATTTGTTGAAATGATGTTTTTGAATACTATGAAAAAAATGCCTCTTAATAATCTAGTTAGCAAGTGGTGTGGAAAAATCGGAATGTATCCTAGTCCAGATGTCCACTTTGCCCTTGAGGGGCTTCCCCCCTTTGAGTTGAAAATTATTCACGCTCATCTTTGATAACTCCACTAAAAGCACGCTTGCTTCGCCTTGGAGCGTTGCCTCCTTCTCTCTTCCCTCTAATTATTTTTGACTTTCCTTCTCATTGTTGCTATCCTGTCTAAACCAACTGATCCACTCCGGTGGCTTTGCTGCTCCACCCCGCTGGCCTTTTTCTGCTAACTCTCACTGAGTGTTGGTTATATGGGTTATACTGCGTGTGCAAATACAAGGCAAGGGTATTAAGGCTGAAGCAACAGACGCGGGCCAGCAGGACCCATGGACAAACTCCAGAGTTGTCATGAGTTGGGGAGGGCGGTGAAGGACCACATGGTGTCCTAAATAATCCGCCAATGCATGCTCATATTCCGTCCTTTTTTAATACCACGTCAAAAACCGAGGCAGATGTTGCACAAATGACGTGACCTCGACCTCGTGGCAGGGTTTGCGGCCTTGTAGCGAGCCATGTGTGCTGTGTGGGACACCCTAACTAAAGATAGACTGATATGTTTTTTTTCAGGGCCGATACCGATGCTGATTATTAGTAGTCAAGGAGGCCGATAACTGATATTTAAAGCCAATATCTATTTTCAGTAAGAAAGGGGGGAAAATATTGGGGTCAAATTTTTTAAAATACAAATGCCAATCTTGAGTTTGTTGTAATGACTTAAAGCATTAATGCTTACTGAACAAATTGAGTTTTCAAAATGTACACTTTTAAAAAAAACTTCAGACAATATTATGACGGCGTAGTAGTGCCACGTATAAATATTTATTTTTTTTAGAGGGCGGGGGCAATATTTCAAGAAAAAAACTCGCAAATTTGCTACTTTAGAAAATCGCAAATTTGCAACTTTCTAAAATGGCAAATTTGAGAGTTTATAAAGTGGCAGATTTGCGAGGAAAAAACTCAGAAACTTACGAGAAATACACGTAGCATACTACTTTAATAATACTTTTCAGTCGGGTTTTAAAATAAGGAGATAGCAGAATGTATATTTAATTGTACATTTATGTTTTCTGAATTATTATTTACACATACATACATTTTTATTTTTTTTTGTACCAGTATCCAAGTTGATGTGTCGAATCTGCTGCTCTCTGTCATTCACTTGCATTTACCTAAAGTATGCTAGCTTCTGATTGGTTAGTGCTAGTCAGCTGATAGGGGATCAGGAAGTGTTGGCGCTCTTGCTGCCGTGTATGATGAGTAAAGTTTAAATTAAAAATGAATCAGTCTCCAACCTACCTTTTCATTTTATAAACAGTGCCATTAACCACCAACGAATACTCACATGATTAGACTATAGCTACACTTCCGTGTATTTCTTGTAAGTTTATTCTCGCAAATTTACTCCTTTCTAAACACGCAAATTTCCAAGTTTTTTTTCTCATAAATTTGCCACTTCAGAAAAATTCGCAAATTTGCGACTTTCTAAAGTGGCAAATTTGTGAGTTTTTTCTTGGAATATTGCCTCCGCCCTCTCGAAAACAAACAAAAACAAAACATAGCTATACATGGCCCTAATACGCTGTCGTACAATATACTTCATTCTAAATTTCTAAAAAAACAAAAAACAAACAAATGTTCAGGGTGCTCCCAATGTTATCTGTACGTCTTAAAAGGTTAAATGGAAGCTTAAAAAAGTAAATAGGCTACCGTAGCTCTGTTTTCCCCGAAATTTTCAAAAACTTAAAATCTTTAAAACTTTCACATTTCTTTGTTTTAATGTCGAACAAAAACAAAAGGTTCAGAAGGTTCTCAGGGTCAGCAGCATCCTTTATAAAGTGAACTGAATATTTAATAGCTCAATGAGATTAAAATGGTTTTAGATTTACCTTTCATCGGCCGTCAGATTTTGAAA
The DNA here is from genome assembly GCF_051991245.1 of Festucalex cinctus. Classification (NCBI taxonomy): domain Eukaryota; kingdom Metazoa; phylum Chordata; class Actinopteri; order Syngnathiformes; family Syngnathidae; genus Festucalex; species Festucalex cinctus. Next base: position 59,346,957 of record NC_135411.1, on the reverse strand, counting down.
AAAAACACCAAGACCGATATTGGTCAAAATGCCCAATATCTGCGCCGATAATCAGCCAGGCTGATTATCAGTCTATCCCTGACCCTAGCCTATACTACAGTCACCTTAACAGCATGCATCCAGACACACACATTTGCCCACGTTTACACAAACTGTACTGGGTCAGTCATGTGTAAAATGATGCTCATCCCCCAACTCTTGACTGTTGGGCGTGATTCTCTCCCAGGCCAGCGTGAGCAGCACATTTTCTTGCCATGCAAACTGCGAACAGAGACGGAAAGCTGTTAGATTCTCCCTCCGTGATTGTCCCATCAAGTGCTATCTTGGATTGTGCTGATAGCCACCAAGATTACGATCGTCGTTGCCGAGATAACACAACATCCGACAAACGTGTGTGTATTTATGAGTATGCAAGAAAAAGGCGTGAGTGTACACATGAATGGAAGTCTGCCAGACGGTGGGGCTGTTTTGATGGTGGCTGACGTCACAAGCCTGGAATGCTTTAAATAAGTCATCTATGATATGAAAATAGGAGCAGTGGTGGGGCCTGGCCTTGACCCAGCCAGCCAATAATGTCATCTGCCCGTTGATGAACTTTACTCATGTGATGCCGTTCTTTACAAGAGAACATCTGCAGTCAGTTGTGTAAAGGACGAAAAGAGAAATTGAGGTCACTGAAGACCAGAAGGGTCCTCGCTTGTTTGTCATACATTTATCACATTTGCATTTAACTTCATATTTGTATTTTTGCAGTGATTTCAGTGCAATTTTCAGATGTGTCCATTTTTATTTGATGGATTCAAATTCCAATGTTCATACAGCCTGAAATAGGCCAGTAATGCTGATTTGCACCAAAGAGTGAGGAAGAGCGGAAAAACAAATGTTCTACCCTTAAGGACCAGATTGTTCATTATGTTGAAGACAATTAGAAGGGACAAAGTTAGATTTTGTAGGGAGTTAATTGCCGCTTGAGTGCATTTTTGTCATTTGGGGAAAAACTAAGCATTCTTTTACCACTAAAGGCATGGACGAATTGTGCATTTGAAATGTCGAGGGAGCACGTTCTTTGGGCATGATGTACTTATTCCTGTATGATATCTTCCAGTCTTTCATGACTTGTTCTGGACTATTTACAATTCCCAGTTGCCCTAATCCACAGAAACTATTACACTTCTTCAGTTTGTTTTAGTCTCAACTGGGAGGTTGAATCTTTCCACTTGTGTGCTCTATGTAAGCCAAGATCAAGAGTTGGGATCTCTTTTTGTTTGTTTGTAACAGAAAATATTGTAATAAAAAAATGATTCCAAAAAAAAGCACATAAATGGTCATCGTTAAGCATAGTTTACATGTTCAAATGGGAATAAGAAAAGTAAACATTTATTTAGTGCTACCCCGTGTTCTTTGTATATTTTGACTTATTGCATATAAATGCAATAATAGGCTATTCATCCCAGCAAAAGAAAAATAACTCGCTGTATTATTGATTCACATCTTTTCAGGTCAGTTCCAAAATTGTTCCAAAAATTAACAACTCTTACGAAAACACACCTTAGTTTAGTATTTGTTCTTGTTTGAATTTTTGTTTTTTGTTTTTTGAAGACACTGCATGTTTTGTTTTTTATTTTTTATTTTTTATTTTTTCAGAAGAATACTAGAACAAGTACTCTACTGTTGAGTAGTTACCGATACCATGTACTAATACCACTAGTACTTTTGACACATAAAAATTACAATCACAGATTTATTTACATTTTTTTTTTGTAAGGACATGTGTATCTTAATATAGCATATTCTTTCAAATTGCATGAAATAAATGGCAATGTTCTATTCTTCTCATTTCTAATATCTAGTTCCTGATTATAAAGATGTTGTGAGTACCAATACCTTGAAAAAACAACTGTGTGTCGACCCGATACAATTGCAAATCAGCCATCTTGACTTGTACCCCCTAAGTCATAGTAACTCTCTTTAATATTGAATAGCTTTTGAGTATTGCTGCAGGGTGGTTAGTTGTGTACTAGTAGGTGTTTACCCATACTTCCACAAAATAGGTCAGGTATAGTAGTAAGAATGAACAACGTCGTTTTTTTTGTTTTGTTTAGTTTTTTTAAATCTCAGCTCTCAACTGAAATGCATTCCTGTTCAATTAGTTTCAGCTGAAATGTACCTTTTTGCTGTGTTTGTTCAACAGAAAAAAAAACAACAAATTTGTTTAAATAAGGATGTTAGTTTGGCAAGTGTAATCAAAAGATGTTTTTTTTTTTTTTTCTGAATTTCAATGCACCATTTATGCGTTGTGTCACAAAATGCTTCCTTATTCATCTCAAGAGAAAAGACCTAGTAAATTGTAAACAGAATTTGTTAAATGCCAGTGGCTCTTTATTTGGAATATTTGGGGGATTTGTTTACAACATGTACTCTTTTAAGTTTTTTCCCCTCTCAAATCTTAATGCCTAAAACTAACTGATAATCATAAATCCTTGCACTGAGCTTAAGCTACTCTGACTTTGAAGACCCAAACTTGTCCATTGGTGCGAATGCAAGCATGAATATTTGCTTGTCAACACATGCGCTGTAAAAGGTAATCAGTCCAGGCTGAATGCTGCACTTGGCCCAACAAATGAGCTCCAGCTCACCCATGACCCAAATGAGTAAATGTGGTATGGAAAAAAATGGAATGGATGAAATAGAAATCCACTTTAACCTCCTTCCACATTGAAGTCGAAGGTCAATCACCATTTTATAAAATGGTAGGTATTAACTAAAACTGCAAGCAGATGGCGTGTGCAGGTGATGAGTCAGTGCGGGCCAGATGGCCTCTAGTATTATATTCCCTAAGTGGGGTGTTTTCTCTGCAGCAGTAAACAGGGAAGAGGAAAAAGAACAAGACATGAACTCAGCATTCCCATCCACTCGAAGCGTTGTCATCTCATTATGAGCTGTGTGAATAGAGCAAGGGACTCGTCTGTGTTTCCTCACAGTGTTTCCTTCTTATCACTCCTGAGCTTCCATTTGCTGCTTTCCCTCCTGGAAAATTAACACCTCATTCATCATCCTCACAACTTTTTGGGTTTCCCTGCTTACTACTTTTTATTTGGTTTTCAAACTACATGTTTGTGGAGGCAGGTGGAGATGCATTTGACCTCATGTAAAACCCTTAAAGATGATTTGCTTGTTGTGTTTCCTAAGTTACTCACAATATCATTTCCAGTTGTGTGTTTTAGAGATGCAGAATGTTGTCTATACTACACACACATGCAAGCTAAATAATACGCATAGTATAGTGACTCCATCCATCCATTTTCTGAACCGCTTCCGTGTAATGCAAATGATGTCTGATAATTGATTCCTTGTCCCCAATTCAAGTTTGTGTTGGGTTGTGGGTGCTTGTGACCTGGCAGTGGATCGGTTTATTGTTTGCAAGAAAAGGAAGAAAGCCTGCATTTTCCCCTGATTGGAAACTAAATGATTCTCCCACATTTGACAGTCCTCTTTGAAGTCAGGCGCCACTGCAGTGCCGCAGTCACAAGAGCTTCTTCCTTCCAGCTTGTAAAATCGTAAACATTCGAGTAACCTCTCGATTAAAGAGGCTGGCTATTTGGACAATTACATCATTGATACTAGCCTTGGCATCTGTTTGAATTTCAAGTTCAGAATATTATAAATACTGTATTTTTAATAGATAGGCAGACTATTGTATAATAACATATAAAAAATAAAGTAGAAATAAATCCTACTTAATGTTTTCTTATCTAAAATCAACAGACCCAGTCTTTGAACCATTTTCTCCTGATAGAACAGATTGGCCTGTCTGACTCCCCAGTGAGCCTTTCATTACAAGAACATTTATCTTCGCTCTGGAGGACCAGTACAGTTTCTTCACGATATCAACAACACAAATGAATAAAAAAAAAAAGGGGGGTCATTGCCCATAATATGAACATCCATAATCTGTCTCGCTATCTAGCGATCTAGCTATATTGTGTGTATTGGCAACAATTGTGCACTGAGTGAATTTCAAAGATTCTATTCAACTATATTTCAAATAAACAATGGCAAAATATGGACACTGCTGATAATTGATGCATTAGTTTTTAAAATATGGTCCAATAAGTGGCAATGAGAGGTTCCAGCACATAGCCCATAGCTACAATTTTCATCAAAATTATTATTATTTATTCATAGAAGCAATTCAGTGCAGCCGCTGTAAATGTAGGTTTGCATACAAATTGGATATTGCTACTTTGACTGTAAACTTTTATTTCAGAATATACTGGGAATATATAAAAATTGGGTTTCAATATGAACCATTCTAATGATTGAAGTTTCTTATCGTTTTATTGAATTTACTTTAATCTTTAGTGTATCTCAGTAGAACTCCTATTCAAACTGAACAATCCAGCACCTAATCATACATTTCCATACTAGCAAAAAAATGAATATTTGGTAGGCCCTAAGGGACCTGTTTTATTTATTTATTTATTTATTTATTTATTTATTTTTCTCGGTTTTGCACTCTGATTGAGTTAAATGAAACCAAACATAACCTCAATTTATTTTCTGTAAATACTTTTAATAATTAAATAATTAATTACTTATTATTTAGGTAACTCTTTGACTGCCACACGTTATTTAAAAAAAACAAAAACAAAACCACAGTGCCAGCCGATTTCGAGCATTTTAACTCACCTTTCAAGAATAAAAATAAAGAATATTTTTTGCCTTTACTACATATACAATGTGGGTATATGTCGTTGTTGGCAGTCAAAGAGTTAATAATCAAGTTAATTTAATTATCTAATAATTAAATAGTTTTCTGTAATAATAATTTGTATCTTTAACAACCTGCCTTTTAAAAAACAAAATCTACACGGCTTGATCCAGCCAAGTGAGTTTGTGCTTGTTCATGTATCACTGGTGTGTGTTTTTCCCTGTCTGTGAACTGGTTGTGCATGGGGGAGTAGTCAATGACAGATGGCCCGCTCTCGTGAACAGAGAGAAGCTGCTTTATTAAGACTGCAGGGGAAAAAAATGCCAAGGGTTGGCACTGGCCCGAGTTCCCTGCCTATGATTGCAATTACTTACTTTCCTATGGAGCAATGCGTCAGACTACCTCTTCGTATTTGTACACCTTTGCATGGGGGAAAACAATGCACAGCGGTTGCCTTCGCTTAGCTTGTTTTCATTCTTCTTCATCCCTCATTGAGACGGTGACAGGTGGCCGGTGGCTCCCCCACCCCCTCCCGTTTGCTCCTCTTGTCCTTTCTTGTGCTCCATCAAACATATTGCCACGACGCTCCCTACAAATATGCTGCTCCGGGGTCTGATCTGATACTACTTGGCCGTTTGGGACATGATGAATTTTTCAGGCGTCAGAAGTTCTCTTGAGGGCAAGAATGTACCCTGGGGACGATGGATGTAGGGCAAGGGCAGTTACACACTTGCACACATATGCAGTCAAGATGCAGTCCAAAGCTAGCAGGAAGAATCCATTTTCTCTGTGCTAAGGATGATGGATTTTTATTGTTATTTGTTTTAATTTATGAGCAGGATAAAAAAAAACTGTATTTAGCAGCTGGAAATGAGCAAAGAAAGAACCTAATGTTGGTTGTGCAAGTTTTAAGATTTGAGATTATTTAACTAATTTGCTCCCAAAAACGCATAAATACGTTCTATTTTAAATAGTACCTTTTTTTTTTTTTTTTTTTTTTTTTTTTTAATGCTAGAGCATACAGAAGGCTTTGATGCAGCCTCTGAAATGAAGAGAATGGTAATGGCAATGGTAGTGATAACAGAAAATGGCCAGCAGGTGGCAGCAGAGTATAAGAGATCAACCAGGGCCATGTTGCAACAAGCCGTTAACCACACAGTTTTAAAGCGATTTGTGAATAATGATGAAGCTTAGCTACATTCTAATGCTAATTGCTGCAAAACAGAAAAATATAGAATTTTTTTTTCCTTCCTGATGCAAGAAGAGACTCTAATCTTTCTTTTGGTAGGTTCCATGTTTTTATAGGAATAGAACACAATATCCATGGGCCTTGCAAAATCAGTCAAAATCCAGTAAAACAGCCGGGAGCGAAGGGGTTTCAGTGAAAATGGCTGGGAGTGAATACGTTAAAAATATCATTCCTTTAAATGCACAAATCTTCGCAAGTTGACATTTGCATGTAGATCTTTATGAACGGCAGCACGGTGGGGTAGTGGTTAGCACGTCTGCCTTATAGTCAAGTGGTACTGGATTTGAAACTCAGATCAACCCCTCTTGTGTGGAGTTTGTATATTGTCTCCATACCTGCTTAGGTTTTCTTTTGTGAATTGCCCTGAATGTGTGCGTGTGAATGCTTGCTTGTCCATATGCACACTGTGGTTGTCTGGAGACAACGCCCCAGCTCACCCGTGACCTTAATGAGAGCAAGTATCTAAAACAGATGGCTGGATGAGTCTTGAAGGTGTAAGATTTGGTGCTGACCTAAATTAGGGTTGATCTGCCTTGGCCAGTTAATCTGCAATTGCAGTTATGAATGTGTCTTGCTATGCGAGTCTGCTCCATTTGTACCATTCAAGTGTTTATGGCAGAATATAATTTTAAACTGAACTAGAACTTGAATGATTTTGTGCCTGGCATTACCTTATGGAGTCTGCTCTCAGGTTTCTATCAATTTGGAGGAAATGTGTTTGCATCGACCAACTTGAAATTTAGCTAGTTGCAGTCTGAACAAACTCTGCTGGTGGAGATGCTTTGTGAAACATTGAAAGTCAGAGAGTGATGTTCCCTTCTGAAAAAGAGAAAATAGTGGCCCTTGCTAAATCCCCCATGCATTTCTTAACTTGAGCTCCTACTCCTTGCCGGCAGAGAAGGTGAGAATGAGTCATGTATTGACTGCTATTCAAGAAAAGACACCAAAATAAAGAGAAAACCTGCCCAGATAGATGATAATAGCGCATGGAACCATTAACAGTAACACTTTCACCCGATCACTAATTTTATATGCCAGTAAATTGAATGTAGATCATCCATCCATCCATTTTCTTGACCGCTTATTCCTCACAAGGGTCGCTGGGGCTGCTGGTGCCTATTTCAGCTGGCTTTGGGCAGAAGGCGGGGGACACCCTGGACTGGTTGCCAACCAATCGCAGGGCACACAGAGACGAACAACCATCCACACTCACACGCACACCTAGGGACAATTCGGAGCGCCCAATTAACCTGCCATGCATGTCTTTGGAATGTGGGAGGAGACCGGAGTACCCGGAGAAGACCCACGCGGGCACGGGGAGAACATGCAAACTCCACCCAGGAAGGTCCGAGCCTGGACTCGAACCGGAGACCTCAGAACTGGGAAGCGGACGTGCTAACCACTCGACTACCGTGCCGCCCTGAATGTAGATCAGTGCTGTTCAATTAATTTTTGTTACAAAGGGAAGAACCAAATACTTAGCACCCCCACCCGCCGTGACTTAAATAACATCTGTTGATATTGTTGTAAGTACACCTCTGCAGGGGAGCTTACTCCTTGTCCAGTCTGTGACAATGAGAGCACCACTGCCACCTACTGTAGTAATTGTGCAATTACACTTTATTCTAGTGCAGCAAAAAAAGAAAAAGAAAAAAAAGACATATTCCCTGGGGTCACTGAGAGAATCTCTGTCCCCTCCGCTCATGCATGTAAACGGTTATCCTGAATGTTTCAGTGACTGGAATTTTAACCTGAATATTGACTAAACGTAAATGTCAGTGGCTCTCAACTATAGTCACCCTGGGACCCATAATTTCCTATTTTCGTCACATTGTGAGCCACTTTCATAGAAGTGAAGAACAACATGAAATGTCCAAGAATAGCTTTGAAATAATTCATTTGTATATCATGTTGGAATCATTGTTTCCTCCTCTGTGATCTCCCTGGCCAACTTTACATCATCCGCCCACGGAGGTCTGCTTGTAGTTCATTGTGGGAATCCCACATTATGTTATTGTGATTTTTATTCTCCGCACTTTTTTGCCGAGTAACAACTCCCACACAATACTTCCGATTTACACTTTTCAAATTTCAACTTGCTTCAAAAATTCACGCCTCTCGGGGTATATATCGTCTGCTTCCACATTACTTACAGTATTCGCACAATTTAACGTTAAATATAAACTTTTCCCCATTCATTTTCAATGGGACAGACAGTAAACTTTTTTAAGTATCACTTTCCATGATTACTTCCATACATATAACTTATCATCATTACCAGGTGTCATACTGCTCGGTGGCACAGTTGGTAAAGTGCATTGTCCAGTAACCGGGAGGTCAAAATTTCATAATTTATCTCTCAATTTACTTCATAAGCATTCCACATGCATTCAAATCTTAGCGTTCACCTATTAGCATTCAGCTTTCAGCATTCCCACGCAATTTTTCCATAAATTGCGCTTGCATACTATTGCATGAATTCCAGCAAATCACTTTCAACTTCCATATCAAGGACTGTCAGTGTGTCGATTTTAAAGTGGAATGAAGGTGCCCATGTCGCTTGATGGGAAATCAAGTCGGCTGTGTTCACGCCCACAACAGTGCAACAGACCATTTTTTAAACTTCTCGAAGCTGTGTGTATGCAAAAATACCAAAATTTGGCCCAGCCTGCCTCCAAGCAGAGTTAGACTTTGTTAGATTATTTGCACCACACAAATAATCTAACAAAGTCTAACTGTGCTTTATTGGTAAACAACACCCATTTTTCATGTGTCAAGTCTTGAGACTCTCACATTTTAAAAGTCAGTGAAGATGTTCAAAATCCATATGTTGTCCCTCATTTGCAATGACGACCCTCTGAGGCCCTTGCTGTTGCTGCTCCAAGACACAAACAATAACATGAGCCATTTCACAATGGCTGATCGATTCAGGGCCAGAAAGGAAGAAAAACGGTCGCGGGCAAGTCCAAGTAGCTGTTTCTGCTCGAACCACTCTGGCTAATTGAACCTCTGTGACAGGAAAGTCCATTGGGGTTTTAGTGCTCCCTGCTAAAAGGGTCAGGAGATTCAAAACGATGCGTGACATGCATGGAGCCAAGTTGAACAAAAGCTCCCTCTGCCTCATGTCAAAGCACAGCAATGCAGACTTCAGTACCACCCACTTGACCACCTTTCAGCCAACTTCCAGATCATGGAGATTTAGTCAAGGACAAATTGACAATTATGTTAATTGCAAGATCTTCTACTATGCATCTTAGCCAAGTAAAATACCACCCATATCCATCTATCCATCTGCCATGCCCTTTGAAGTATGCCTTGCTAATCTTTCCTGCTGTGTTCCTAATGCACGGGTGCGTCTTGACAGGACCTGTCCACTCTCCAGTGTGATGTGTGCATCCTGGTCTTCTCCGTGACCGACAGGCGAAGTTTCCATCGCACCGCACAGCTCCGCCTTCTCCTCAGGGAGTCCCAGCCTCACACGCCAATCATCCTGGTGGGCAACAAGAGCGACCTTGTTCGCTCTCGTGAAATCAGCGCTGAGGGTAGGTACAGCAGATGCAATCTCTCGCGTCCACAAACACACAAACACACCCCTCCCGCGGAAAGCCATTATCCCACCATGGTTTATTATGGTATCTTGCTTCATGCAGGCGGCTAGGGCAGCACATATGTTATTTGTTTCAGCAGATAGTGTGCTATTATAGGAGGCTGGAACATGGATATTAAATATTCTGAAATTAACAGTATGCCGGTACACACAAAACTGCTGCCAACAGAGTCATATATATATATAATTTAATATTTATTTTTTTTATTTTTTTTACTGGTGTGTATTGTACTGTAGTGGCTCCATACTACAGCACACACATAGTGAAAAAGGATAGTTTGGTGATAAAAAGAAAGCCACACCGTCAACAACTGTCACTATCAACTATTCTAGACTATTCTCACAGGAACTATTTTTTTCTCCCTGTAAAAGATGTTTGCAAGTCCTTCCCTGCCGCAGTTACTGCCAAAAATACAAATAGCAATGTCCTATCTGTCATTGTCCCTCCTGTAGCAGTATAACACAATTACGTCCTATCCTTTGTCTAAATGAAATGATTCTATAAAGTGTGCGTCTGAGATGTCCTTAATGGATATCCCATTTTAAAAGGAGACAATAAAGAAGTCAGCTGCTTACTCATGAAATCTACGATTAACTTTTATTTCATCACTGTCTTTTACACTTACAGTCACAGATTGAGCATAATGCAATTGTATTCCCCTTGTGGAAACCGGGTGTCCATTTAATATCTGCCCTCTATATTAAGTCTTACTATGCAGTATCCAATAGGTATAACATTCCTAACTTTCCAGATTGATGATTAGAATTGAAATACAGGGTGTCCTCGAGTTACTCAATGAGTTCCGTTCCTTTGCTGGCGACGTAGCCCGAATTTCAACCTAAGTCGGATTTCACCTTTAAAGTCTATATTTACATCAAAATACTTTGTACAGTAATAAAAAAAAAATAAAATAAAAAAAAAAATAAAAACATTTGTGCCTCCCAGAAGATGCCGGAACCAATATTTCCGCATTCATTACCGATAGACGACAAAGCGGAGCAAATGGAAATTTAAACACAGACATGTGATGTGCCTGATGACGAGCCGACCTGCTCGATTGGTGTTCGTTGCTGGAGGTAGCAACAGCACTTTAAATAACTTTAAAATTATTATTATTATAAAAACTTTAAAAAGAAGGTGGTACGGACGAGTCAGGTAAAGTCGAAACGTCACGTACCACGTAACTCCAGGACTTCCTGTAGTGTAAACTAATAAAAATGATTTGGAAACCACACATAATTCACAATCTTTATTAGAAGCTATACTAAAAAAGCATTGTTCTATATTTACAGTTGACATTATATATTATGCGCATGACGAAATTGGTCTTGTTGGAAACTGTGTAAGGGCTGTATGATGGACAAACTCAGTGGGACATTCCAGTACCTGCTAAGCACTTTTGCTCCCAAAAACGTATAAATACAGTCTATTTAAAATGTTTTAAGTGTCCCAAAGACGTATTTATACGTTTGTTTGTTTGTTTGTTTTTAATACAAGAGCATACAGAAGGATTTGGTGCAACCTCTACTGCAAAGAACATTTGAAGTAATGGTAGTTATTACAAAAACGGCCAGCAGGTGGCATCAGAGTATAAGAGATCAACCAGGGCCATCTTAAAACAAGCTGATTTCCCCACAGTTCTAAGCAGTTTTGTGAATAATGATGAAACTTAGCTATATTCTAATACTAATTGCTACAAAACGGAAACAGATAGAAATATACTTTTTTTCCTGATAAAAGAAGACAAATCCTTTCTTTTGGTATTCCATGTTTTTATAGCAATAGAACACAATAACACAATATTCGTATCTTCTTATGAAATAAGCTGGACAGCTAATTTTTAGGTTTGCAACTGACAGCTTCTACTCTTCTGAGAAAACCTTCAAGAAAATGTACATCGTTTTTCTGTCTTTTTATGGGCTGTATGATTACTCTGGTTGCCACTGCCATAACATGAATTTAGAATGTTTTACATACTTAAATTTAGTCGGCCCAAAAGGGCCTGGCCAAAATTCGCAAATTAGCAACTGGCTAGCGTTCTCATACTTGTCAGCCCGTCCATTTTGTCATGTCTTTGGTTTTTGCATTGTTCTTGAATGTACGTAATCATAGTGATTTAAAATTATTTTGATTAAAACATGTTTTCTAATGATCATTTGTTCCAGCACACTCAGATTATCAAGAATTTTGATTTGGGCTTGCACGTCAGTTTTACAGGCGAAAAGCTTTGGATTACAGTCATCCCGATATGATCACACGATCAAGAATTGGGGCCACCGTGCCGCCCAGATCTTCTTTTATTTATTTTATTTTTTTAGGTCATAACGTCACAAAATAATCTTGATGTACAATGCTATTGTTGAATTAAACAGCAATAACCTAGTTTTTTTTTTTTTTTTTTTTTACCAAATGTACTGTAACATTTTGTATTTCTGTGGTGGCATGTAAAAGAGGACAAAATCATGTCCACATTAATTTCATTTATTCATGTTGCAGTTTTTACAGGTTATACAGTATTTTCTCATTCATACAAGAACGAGTGACCACACTTTGCCAAACATTACGGAATAAATTGATAGACAAAAGAAAATAGATTGATCTCTTAGCAGCTTTGTTCAATAAACAGCACCCCATATGCACTGCCCAATGTTGTCACTTCTAGGTGACACTAGACCTGTGCCATATACAAACGTCTAAGATATAACCTATATCATGTATATCGTTATTTTGATGTGTTGGGCATTGAGTTGGCTATGTTGCAACACTTACTACTTACTTGTCTATAAATCACTAAATGGTTTGGGTCCTGAATATATCCAAGAAATGCTGACTGAGTACAAACCCAGCAGGGCTCTGAGATCCACAGACTTGGGCCAACTAATGGAACCCAGAGTTCGAAGCAAACATGGTGAAGCTGCATTTAGCTATTATGCTGCACACAGATGGAATAGGCTACCAACAGAAGTGAAGTCAGCCCCGAGTGTAAATGCTTTTAAATCCAGGTTAAAAACTTTGCTTTTTTCTTATACCTTTGATTAGGGACTTTTAAACAGCTTTAATTAAGTGTTTTTTCTTATTTTAAAATAATGTTTTAAGATTGTTATTGTATGTTCTTTTAAATTTATTTTTCTTCCTCTGAATGTTAACTACTGTTTCTTGATGCTTATGTGTTGTCTTTCCTCGTGTAAAGCACATTGAGTTGCCTTGTGTATGAAATGTGCTATATAAATAAACTTGCCTTGCCTTACTAAGTATGAGTGTTGCAACATAGCTAACTCAAGTAAGTCTAATTCATTTCCAGTGAGGGACTCCGCCAAGGTTGCCCTTTGTCAGATTCTGTTCATAACTCTTATGGACAGAATTTCTAGCCGCAGCCGAGGCGTCGAGGGGGTCCGGTGTGTTGGGCTCAGCATTGCATCTCTGCTTTTTGCATATGATGTGGTGCTGTTGGCGTCATCAAGCCGTGATCTCCAACTCCCACTGGAGCGGTTCGCAGCCGAGTGTGAAGCGGGTGGGATGAGGATCAGCACCTCCAAATCCGAGACCATGGTCCTCGGTCGGAAAAAGGTGGAGTGCCATCTTCGGGTCGGGGATGAGATCCTGCCCCAAGTGGAGAGTTCAAGTATCTTGGGGTCTTTTCACGAGTGAGGGTAGGATGGAGCGGGAGATTGACAGGCGGCTCGGTGCAGCATCTGCAGTAATGCGGACTCTGTATCGGTCCGTTGTGGTGAAGAAGGAGCTGAGCCAAAAGGCAAAGCTCTCGATTTACCGGTCGATCTACGTTCCGACCCTCACCTATGGTCACGAGCTGTGGGTCGTGACCGAAAGAACGAGATCCCGGATACAAACGGCCGAAATGAGTTTCCTCCGTAGGGTGTCCGGGCTCTCCCTTAGAGATAGGGTGAGAAGCTCGGTCATCCGGGAGGGACTCAGAGTCGAGCCGCTGCTCCTCCACGTTGAGAGGAGCCAGCTGAGGTGGCCCCGGCATCTGGTTCGGATGCCTCCTGGACGCCTCCCTGGAGAGGTGTTCCGGGCATGTCCCACCGGCGGGAGGCCCCGGGGACGACCCAGGACAAGCTGGAGAGACTATGTCTCTCGGCTGGCCTGGGAACGCCTTGGGATCCCGCCAGAGGAACTGGTTGAAGTGGCTGGGGAGAGGGAAGTCTGGGTTTCTCTCCTAAAGCTGCTGCCCCCATGACCTGACCTGATAAGCGGTAGAGGATCGATTGATGGATGGATGGATGTTGCAAGACTAATATCCGAGATGTTAATGTAACAACATTCACTTTTTATTACATCATCCTTGTGCCGCATTCTCCAGGCAGGACCAATCAACTCACAATTAGGCCAACTGTTCCTGAGTAACAGATGGATTGAGTTTAGATCGATTATTCTAGAGATTAGATAACAGGTAAGAATCCTCACGACTCACCTGTTTTCTGAGTTTGGACATGTGACGTTCGCAAGCTGAGCTCTTGGGCACTGTGATGTCATTTTCAGTCGACAGCAAGTGGCTAAATGGCTAACCCAGGAGAGTAATTTATTTGAAACATTATTTTGTGCTGTACCAGTGATATTTTATTTTGTCATTTTGAGCCACAACTGTACGGGATACATCTACTTAAAAGAACACACCACTAATAACTCATTTTCCATTATTAGATTAGGCATTGTGTATAAAGAATAAAAGTGCAAATATCCCTGGCATCTTATTTCCTGAATTTTCTTTTTATTAAGTATCAAAATAAGAACATACTGTGGTGAATGGCATTATCCTGGTCACTTGACCGTGATGACGTATCGCGTGCGTAAACGAAAGCGGCCGTCATTCACTTGAATGGGAGTTTGCTGACGTAATGTGGAAAAAAAGATCGTCTTCTATCACAAATACTGTGCCAATTCTGATCAGAGTAAAATCCTCAGCATGTCAGGTTTCATGTCATTCTGTGTTGGGGTGGGGCGGTGGCCTCTCCTAATGTGGGCTAATGCGTGCTTAGCACACAACGTGTAGCATGGCCTGGAAGAGTAAAAGTCAACCAAATGTTTACCGTCCAGGTTAGGGACCGTCCACAACTTACATTTCCAGAGTGAACAATGTCAATGGTGACTTGATTGGTAATTTGAACCTCTGTAACACGCAACTTGTAGACGTTCCCAAACTCCGACTTGCTATGAGTTATTATCGGCCACTTTTATCCCGGTTTTCGGCTGGACACAAATCTTTGGCGAGTCTTCAGTGGCTGTACTGCTTTTAAAGAAGTGTGTCTGTGCTATAGGGCGTAATTTCACCTTTGATGTCCGCCGTGGGGCGCAATAATTCCTCATGAGTGTCTGTTTTGTCATTAGCGGCCATGTCATACATGCGTGTTTTACGCACACGGCAAAATCACCACCAAAGATTAACATAAACCCAAATGTGTAGACTGAGAAAAAGTGTGTACATCCTGTATTTAAAAAGTGCATTTTCCTGAGTAAAACCGGCATACTGGGCCTTTAATGCAAAAATATTCATAAAAAGTGCTGTAAAATCATAATTGCTCAACATAAATTGACAATTTTTTCCAGGGAAGTTGAAATTAACCATTTCACAGAATAGCAGGTTTGTTTTTCATAAGTCTTGTATTCCTTTTCAATAATAAAAAATTAAGACAGTTGAGTCAATTGAGATGCAGTCTCTATTTTCTTCTTATTGTCAAGATACTCAAAATCGACTTGGACTCAAACTGGGGTGCAAAAACCATGATTGAGACATCCTACTGGCAACAATTCCATAAACCTGAATAAGAGAAGGAGAAAATTGATCAATGGGTGGAAGCTTTGAGAACACTTGCTTTAAATCAGTACAAGTTTGATGAATGATGGACAGCAAGAACAGATTGAACACAGAAAATAGTTTTGATCAAATATTCATTGACTTGATTTCTCAAAATCCCTCACGCATCAGTGGGATCTTGATTGGGGGCAGAGGGCTGATACATTGCTGTAATGTCAGCCTGGCTTGGCCCGATAGTTATGTGCCTGAAAATCATAAATATCCCTGCAAACCAACATTAGCGAGCCTCCTCTGGGGTTTGTCATCGATCAGCCAAATCAATATATTTCTGTTTACAAGACAAATTCCAGTTGTTTAACTCATGGCAACACAATTTAATTAGCTGTTGGGGTGGATATACACTTGATCTGTAAAAATGATTTCGCTCCTCTTTGAATGTTCATCCATTTGGCAAATTAGGCACACAAACGTTGACATTATCATTTGAAATATTGAAATACTTTACTTTTGTGAATAGCTAGCAATTACAACATTAAAACAAAAACTATCAAGGGTGTCAAATATTGTAAAAAGCAGCTGTGGGGCTATAGTGTATGTGCACTTTTATGATATAACACACTTCACTTTGATAAACCATGCAATAGCAGCAGGCTTTTTGTAACCATGGTTTTGTCCTGAACTGAATCCATTATGTGAGTGAATAAACAAAGATGCTCACATGTTGGACATATAGTATTCATGGCAGGCCATCCATTTGTCAGGATTACAACAAGATTTCAAACAATCTGCTGCAGTTTTTTGTTTTTTTTTGCCCCCTCAAATGGCACAATAGAAATGACGTTTGACCTGGATATGCACAGAACATGAATGCGCATTACTTTTTTTTTTTTTTCTTAAGTTCCATGAGAAATAAAAACACATCCCTGTATGTGCAACAATATCTCTCATCCCTATCCACTTCTCTCTGGAGGGACTCCATCTCCCTGCCTCCCTCAGCTCCCAGTTTTGTTTAGTTTTTTTCCCCAGATGGTTATACTTTGGATTATCTCCCGCTCACAGGGCATTGCTGTGCCTACTATCTTTATGAATGTTTGTCTTCACAGTATGTGCACATCTGCCTGCACACAGGAACAGGAGAAACAAAGTCATGCGAGCGGTATAGGAAAAGGGTGTGCGTTTGAATGGGAGCATCGCAGGGATGAGATAGATGCGTGAGATGCTTTATATATACATAAAAAAAAATGTGAGCAGTTGTCTGTGAACCAAAGGTGGTTCACCTGTCCTTGAAAAATGAGACAAATGTGAAGCTTCTATTCAATTTGTGCTGTGCATTTCACATTTAGAATGGATAGTTACTCTAACATATTCTTATCCAATGCATGTTTTATCTAAGATTCAAACTCAGAACATGAGAATTGGGAGGCAGATGTGTAAACCACTAGTCTAGCAGGCTGCTATGCACGACTATAGTTATATGATACTGTACATGGCAGTCAAACACTTGAAATTGTGTTCCAGTTCCTCAAAT
This sequence comes from Festucalex cinctus, assembly GCF_051991245.1. Taxonomy (NCBI): domain Eukaryota; kingdom Metazoa; phylum Chordata; class Actinopteri; order Syngnathiformes; family Syngnathidae; genus Festucalex; species Festucalex cinctus. Next base: position 59,330,088 of record NC_135411.1, on the reverse strand, counting down.
TATTATTATTTTTTTAAATTGCCATTTAGGATTACGCCAGATTTGTTTTTCAACTACTTTTAGATTTTCAATGCTGGTTATTGGAAAACACACACAAGCATAATGTCTGTAATCAATTTCATCAAATCATGTTTGACTTTTTTGTAACTGTCAGTCCAGGTTTCAGTGACACTTCAGTGGAATGAGGAGAAGGAGCAATGTGACTTTGAATAATGAGAGATGTCTGTACTCAGCATTTTCTCACCACTAGGAAATAAAAACAAGCTCGGAGCATGGATGAGGTCAGCAGTATGAAAATGTTCCTATATTCCCGTGACACCTGACAAGGATGTTCTATGTTCTTTTAGGCCAAAGCATGTGTATTCTTGTGTGCCTGATACAGCGAGACAACATCCTAACGTCTTCCTTGCAGAACCTTTGGTCAAGCTAAAAGAGCTGAAGTCATAAAGTCTATTTATGGCATGTACGGTGACACTTTTATTCCTTGTCCCTTTTTTCTCCCTCACACTCAACATATTTATCACTGGCTCAATATAGTCATAACGGCCGTGCTCCCCCGGGCTTTGATTAACATGCACTTTGGCTCCATGGGCTAAGTCGGCATTCTCACTGTCTCTTTCCTTTCCTTTCTTATCTTGTAGAGTAGAACATCTAAGGTTCACAATCACTGCAGAACCTCACAAAAAATGCCCCTTCAAGGCTCAAGGCAGTTTTAATTATCAATGACTTTCTAATTTTGAGGATCCACTTTTTGCAGGTCAATTCCAGGGACCTCAAGCAAGGATTTTATTCATACGACAGTACAACAAATGAACTCTTGGTTTCCTTTTTAATGTAATAACCGGTTTTTATTTTTAAAATTCATATTGTAAATAGCAGCAAACTGTATTTTCTTGTCTAGAAAAACTTTTAGTGGGGGAATTTTAAACACTAATATATCAATTTCAGTTTAAACCTGGTATTTTTGAATGGGTTGTATGCTCTTTTAGCAAAGTTCAATTGATTATAAATAAACAAACAAACAAATAAATAAATAAATAAATATGCTAATATCTACTGTAATGCAATTTTGAGAACCTTTATTATGCGGATCTCAAAGTCCAAATCAAAACTGAGGGCACTGGCTGCCATGATAGATTAGCAATTAGCATGGCTTCTCCAACATCTCTTAACTACTCTTTGTCATCCCTTCATGAGAACAATAATTGTCAGAAGTTTAGCTCATTCGCTGCCATGGAGCTGATGATTGCCCCCTCACTTAGGAAAGATATGCTTTCAAATATGGAAGACATTTAAAATCAGTAACAACAACAAGGTTATCAATCTTCCCTTCATCCTTTTGTCCCCTTCGATTCAACTGTCTTCTCCCCCCAGTTTCAGCTCCCCTTTACCCATGTCCTTGTACCATCTTATTCAACTCCTCAGTGTTTGGCTCCTCCCTCCCCGTTAATCTTTCTCATGTGCAACAATACCAGGTAGTTCCCAAATTCTGTTATAAACTATTTATAAGACTCAAATCAATCTGCTGCCATAGGTATTAAACCCTGCCAATGTGTTTTGGGATTTTCTTTCTTTGTGTTAAGGGATTCTGCTGAGGTCTGACAGCTGCTGTAATGCTGCAGTGTTAAACCTAGATTAAATGATGTTCTTTGTTTGATATTGGAATTCGGAAAACAAGAAAAAGGTACCATAAAAGAGAGAATATTACAAGGCCGCTTCTGTCAAAATTTGATGGATGACATTCTTAATTAGATTAGGGGGGTCATGTATGGGTCATGACCCCTCCCTAATGAAGATTAATGACCCTTTAATGACTTCCAGATGTCATATAATGAGGGTTAATGACCCTTAATGACTTCCAGATGTCATTTAATGAGGGTTAATGACCCTTAATGACTTCCTGATGTCATTTAATGAAGATTAATGACCCCTAATGACTTCCTGATGTCATTTAATGAAGATTAATGACCCTTAATGACTTCCTGATGTCATTTAATGAAGATTAATGACCCTTTAATGACTTCCAGATGTCATATAATGAGGGTTAATGACCTTTAATGACTTCCAGATGTCATTTAATGAGGGGTAATGACCTTTAATGACTTCCGGATGTCGTTTAATGAGGATGAATGACCTTTAATGACTTCCGGATGTCGTATAATGAAGATGAATGACCTTTAATGACTTCCGGATGTCGTTTAATGAAGATGAATGACCTTTAATGACTTCCAGGTGTTATATAATGAAGATGAATGACCCTTAATGACTTCCTGATGTCATTTAATGAAGATTAATGACCCCTTAATGAAGATGGATGATGTGTAGGTGGTGTTCCTACCTGTTTTTGCAGATATCATGGCTGACCCGGGTTCAAATGCTAATTGTTTGGTTAACTTCCGGATCCGGTGCACGCCCCCCTAGATTGAGTGAATAATGAATAATAATGAGATTGAATGACGTGATCGGAGGGAGTGGTTTAGTATGGGTAAAAAGGATATAACAAGCGCTTCAACAGTCCGATAGAGCTACAGCGAGGATGGCGGGGAAAATCAATGTCATCAGCGAGACAAATGTTTCAGTGCAGATGGGACGCACTGGGACTGACTCGATTTTGGATGCGCCGCGTAAGAAGCAGATGTTTTTGCGACGTATTCAGAAACCCCCCGCAGAGTCTTTGGAGGAAATATGGTCTTTGGATCCATCTGCCTCATGGGGATACCGCTTCCTTTACGAGATGGGTGAGCTGTCTCTGTATTTTAGCATGGACGGTGTTGAAAATACATCACCTAGTGGCTATGGGACTCTAAACTCTAATGACTGGGGTATATTAAATCAACTGGTACCTCGAGTGTTGAAAGAATGTATGAAGTCGTCTGAACCATGGAATGTTTTAACATTTACATGGGTCTCGAGGACAACGCCTACAGGTCGTTGGTTTTTTAAGGTGAAAATTGATTCTAACAACCTGATAGAGACTGGTGATCGCACAAATCAGAATGAACTGTTTTTTACTTTGGAAGCATTTAACACTGAATGTGGTGTTTTTTTGAGGGTTTTGACCCTACCGTTGGCTGAATGGAATGAGAGGATGGATGCGCACTCTGAAAAAATCTCCACCCTCTTTTTGGACAGCCGGCATTGGCGAAACATTGTGGGTGTAAGGAAGGCGTTGACGTTTGAGTAGTCAACGCCCCTATGAACCGCCTACTCTGACGTCATAAGCCAACCCCCCTCAAGGACAGCCCCCCTACCACTTAGACAATGGGAAAATACGCCTCTTTACAACAAATCCCTCCCATATAACCGCCCCTATGTAATATAAGAGCAGGAGTCTCCAGCCGGACTACACTTTGCCTGAAAAAGCCAACGACGACAACGATGCCTCCTACCAGACAGAGTTCCAGACGCCTGGCAACATCGTGGACGCCTCTGGGTGCCCGGAGTGTGGTGCCTCTGGTGGAAGGATCGCGGCTTAAAGTCTCAAAAGGTACGCAGACAGAGAGCTCTGACTTTGAGGAGGGAAAGGACGTTGAGGCAGCCGCGACCCACCTTGAGCGAGAGCAGTTGGACTGTTCTCAGTACCCCGCGACTGCCGACGAGAACACCCCTCCGCCGGAGAACTCTCAAGAAGTGCAGCTGACCGATGAGTACATTGCCTCGCTGGAGTATTCACAACTGCTGATGACTCCTGAGGAACTCAATACCCGGCACGAACACCTACCTCCTCAGCAGCCTCAGGAGTCTCAGCAGCAGCAGCCTCAGCAGCAACTAACCTCTGACGGGGACGTTGTGGAGGGGTGCCCGCCAACAGCTTTGCCTTCACCTACAAACCTTGACAAGGACTGGGACCTTGTCTGGAACGGGCCCCCGGACAGTTGGCTGTGTCGGGATAAGTACAACTGTATAAAACAGACTATAGGACATCTCCTCAATCAAGTTATAGTTAAATACAGTAGAAATGAATGTAATGGCTGTTTAATCAACCATCCCAGCCAGAGGCAGCACCAGTGTCTAGAAATAGACGATGATGAGTATTTTAGGAAACATTATCATCGTGTGATAGCATTGTTGTGCACGCCTAAATTCCTCCCCAGCATTCATTACATGTTGAACTTGCTTCATCTGACTACCGACATTAAGAAGGTCAAGACAGCGGCCGAGATTGTCCTGCTAGATCTCGAGCAAGAGAAGAAGATACTCGACAAGCTCGAGCAACTGGACGCCCTTGAAGGCCCCGGATCGCTGTCGAACGACCTCAAGACTCTGCTGGACAAGTACTACAATTCTAAATAGAGACACACGATGGGGAATATCTTCAGAAAATTGTTGTTTCGATATTACGGTTTGTGTAATTGGGCGGACATTCTGGAGAGAACCATTCTACATACTTCTGACCGAGACGGACGAATTGACAAAATGTTGTTGATTATGCAAAAAGTCAGATCATTGTCTCATTCGCTATTTCATGTATCTTGGGATTGTTTTGTCAGACGTGTTGTGAACGAGAGTCATTTGGGTTTGGCCAATACAATTAAAGCCGTTCTGGATGCATGGTGTGATGACGTGGGTGTAGGTCACCTGGTAACAATTTTGACTCTGTTTGTTGATTCTGCAAAATACTGTCTAGAAAATAACTACCCTTTAGACTTACCTGTTGAATTAAAAGAATTTCAAACCGTCGTTGAATTAAAAGTTAGTCCCTATGTCTTATCCCGAGTCCTTGAGTATATTAATTCTTAGTATTGCCTTTTAGCATTATGCATGTAATCATTTTTACTATTGTGTATGATTATACTATGGAAATCATGTAATAAACCAAAAAAAAAAACAAAAGAAGTCATGTCTGTGTGAATTTATCAATAAATAATCGTTGCATATATCATTTAAATTCATTTTCTGATGATGATGGCTGAGAGGAAGTGTATGGAGAAGCTTTACTACGATGCCTCACACCCGGCCAGTTTTGGTGGTGTAGAGCGTTTACACTTAGGTGTACAGGATGTTACGGGTAAAAAAGTAAATCGTGATCGAGTTAGGGGTTTCTTAATCGAGCAAGATGCCTACACCTTACACAAACCCGCTAGAATCAATTTCCCACGAAACAGGGTTTTTGTCCCAAGGGCGCTGAATCAATTTCAGGCAGACCTCTGCGATATGCAGGCCCTGGCTGGCGTCAACGATGGATTTAAATATTTACTGACCGTCATCGATGTTTTTTCAAAAAAAGCCTACGTACGCATTTTGAAGGATAAGACGGCTCCGCAGGTAGTTAAAGCTTTTGAATCTGTTTTGTCTGAGAGTGGGACGCCTCGAAAAATACAGACCGACGCGGGTAAAGAATTTTTTAACAGGCATTTTCAGAACCTGATGAAAAAACACAACATTGTTCATTTTGCTACTGCCAGTGATCTGAAAGCCCAGGTTGTTGAAAGGTTTAATAGAACTTTAAAAACTAGAATGTGGAGATATTTTACGGCCAGAAACACACGCAGGTATATCGACGTCGTACAAGATTTAGTAAGTAGTTATAACGAAAGCTACCATAAAAGTATAAAAATGAAGCCCAATCAAGTTACTGAAGGAAATACTCAACAGGTTTTCCAGAATCTATACGGTAATATGCCGATAGAGCAAAGTGGGAAATTAAAAATGCGTTTTAAAACAGGAGATGTGGTGAGGATATCTAAATTAAGAGGAGTGTTTGATAAAAAATACGAGCAGAGCTTTACGGACGAATTGTTTACCATATCTGAATGTCTTCCTCGTTTTCCACCCGTCTACAAACTGAAAGATTATGACGGGGATGTCATAGAAGGATCGTTTTACGAAGGTGAATTACAGAAGGTGAGCGTATCAAAAGACCACACATTCCATATTGAGAAAATCCTTAAAAGGCGCACGGTGAGGGGGCAGAGACAATTCCTCGTTCGTTGGAAGGGATGGCCCTCGAAATTCGATAGCTGGGTCCCCGCTTCTCAGATTGTAGACGTTTAAAAAAGAGTTTCAAATACAACTTGTATCAGAAGCCGGCATGGATCCCTTACACGATGGAGGATTCTACGTTACTCTACCTTCTAACGCTAGTATGGATGTGTATACGGACAACACAATCTCACAGTTCAGAGTGAATTTGGCCCAACACATTGATCTCGAAGGAAGTTGGGAGGTGGCCCTGACTGAGATTTCATACCCTCGTAGTTGGATAAACGTACCCGAAAACCAGACTACTTTCTATATAAAAGATATGACGCTTTCCAAAGCTAAGGATGCAAAGAACTCCGAGACAGCTAGGGGGTCTGATAAAAACGAATTTGTAACCCACACCTTAGATATTACATCCGGGGAATATGAAGATCTTGACAAGCTACGAGAGGCGGTTCTGTATATTATAAAAAATAAAATAGGCAACCAAATTTTACTCCATTACGATATTAATATGCGGAAATTTCTTTGGATGTCGTCAACCGGATGTTATAAGATCCGCTTTAATGCACCGTTGGCTTACATACTTGGTATGAAGGAAGGACAATGGTTTACTATAAAAGCTAATTGGTTACCTGCCCCGTACCCAGCCGATATAAAGGCGGGTCAATACCATTTATACGTTTATACAGACGTGGTGCAACACCAGACGGTAGGGGATGCCTATGCTCCGTTATTGAGGACTGTTCCGATCGAAGGGAGATACGGGGAGTTTATTTTTAAAACTTTCAACCCTGCTTACTACCTGCCTATTAGTAGGAGACATATTGAAGAAGTAGGAATACAGATTAAGACGGATCAGAATCAGCCGGTTAATTTTAAATACGGAAAGATAATTATTACCCTGCATTTTAAACCGAGGTAAAAAACAATGGTCGTGATGGAGACACACCCTGACCTGTATCGCTTTGTTAATTATTACGAAACCCAAGCAGGAGGGTCGCTTCCGGGTTTTCACGGGGCCCCTGTGCAATATGGGCGAGGTTTGGGCTCCATTTTTTCTAAACTTTTCCGTTTTGTCGTACCTTTAGTCAAAAAAGGTTTTACAGTAGCGAAACCTCACCTGCAGTCGGCGGCTAAAAATATTGCCATGGATGTAGCAGGACGTGCGATGGAAAGAATACAGAGAAGAGAAAAGAATCAAGATGGATCCGGGTTAATGGTTTTGGCTCGAAGACCTTCGAGGAGACCGATAGGTCAGAGACTGGTTACTCATAAAAAGCGTAGGCGTGCAGTCAAAAGGAAATCAGTCTCAAGAAGGAAGCGCCGAAGAAGCAACGCCGACATTTTCTCTTAAACAATCTGACGAAAATGGCTCTTTTACATCACAAGTCGCAAGAATGCACTCTGTCGGAATTAGATTTGTTCTCACCCCCAATGACCCAACTTTCGATAGAACAAAGCCAATACGTCGAAATTTCACCCTTATCAGCTTTGACGGAGCAAGGACCCATTGAATTCTTCATACCGGGGGACGGTTCTAAATATATGGATCTCTCGGACACAATGCTTTACCTGCGTTTGCGAGTAACACACAGAGACGGCTCTCATCTGGGCCCCACCGACCACGTAGGCATCATTAACTATCCGTTAAACACAATCTTTACCCAAGTAGATGTTACATTAGGGGATAGACTCATCTCACAATCAAGCGCTACTCACCCTTACAGAGCTATGATTGAAACATTGTTAAACTTTTCAGAGGATTCTCTCAAAAGCCAATTTAGCACAGCCATGTTCTTCAAAGATACACGAGGGCGGATGGATTCAACATCGCTCACGGGCAACGATGTTAATGAAGGGCTGGTTCACAGAGCCCAATTGATTGAGGGGTCCAGGGAATTTCAACTCCTAGGCCCCATTCACTCGGATATTTTCTTTTGTGAGAGATACCTCTTAAATAACGTGGATCTAAGGCTAAAGCTAACAAGAGCCAGCGATGATTTTTGTTTAATGAGTCCCCCCGACGCTGATTGCTCTCTGAAGATAATAGGAGCCACCCTTTTTGTAAAAAAAGTAGCGGTCGCACCGGCCGTTTCTTTGGGTCACGCAGCGGCTCTCCACAAAGACAACGCGCTGTACCCCCTATCGAGGATCAACGTAAAGACTTACTCTATACCCCAGTTATCGAGGATCTGCCATCAAGACAATCTCTTTTTGGGACATACGCCAAAGTATGTGGTTTTAGCACTCGTCAATCACAGCGCTTTTGTGGGGCGGAAGAATTTAAATCCTTTTAACTTTGCCCACCACAATATTGAATACCTAGCCCTAACTCAAGAAGGGCGGCAGATCCCATCTAAGGCGTTTCAACCCCAATTTAACGCAGGAAACGCAGTGCGCGAGTTTCATAACTTGTTTACCTCGACGGGGAGGTTTTTAAAAGATTTACCTCTAAGTATAGACCACGAAGACTTTCAACAAGGCTATGCTCTGTTTGCCTTTAATCTAAATCCTAGCCAGGACACAGAGGCTTTATCCCCTGTGTCCAGCGGTACACTCAGATTGGAGATGAGATTCAGGACCCCGCTTCCCCATACCGCCACACTTATTGTGTACGCTTGTTACGACTCTATTTTAGAAATTAACTCGAAGAGGGAAGTGTTAATGGACTATTACTGAGGAGATGAACGGAAGGGAATTGGAGAGTTTGATGACACGTTTACAAGGACATTTATTTGGAGGCGTTTACGCTTCGGACGAGTTATCCTCCTTGAAACCCTCGCCCCCCATATACTATATAGTTAATACACACCCCCGCTCTAAACCCGGAGAACATTGGTTGGCTCTCACCTTGGAAAAGGACGACTCTGCATCTTTTTTCGACCCCTTCGGCTTTCCCCCTGATTTTAAATATTACCCACAAAGTATAAAGTCTTTTCTGGAAAAGTATTCTAACCGTATAATTTACCATAATCGCCAGTTACAACACGAACTGTCAGCGGCCTGCGGCCCTCATTGTGTGTACTACCTGAGCCACAGAGGGTGTGGAGAGTCTTACCAGGATGTGATGGACTGCTACACCGACGATGTAATCAAGAATGATGCTATGGTATCTGCTTTTGTTCGGCGACACCGGTTTTTTACCTGCAAACCATGCGGAGGACAAAAATCATGTTCTTTCAACAAATTTAAAAAATGTCATTGTAACGGATTATGTTTTTCAAATCATTTATTCAATAAAAGCAATTTAAAAAGCAATACAGAGTGATGTGTTTTTCCTTACATAAAATAAGTGTCATATTTAAAACCCCTCCCACTTTATAGTCGAAGCAGTCCGTTTTCTTTTCTTTTTCCCGTTTGAAGATTCCTTAACAATGGGATTAGGTGTATATGAGCCGTTTTTTAGACGTCTCAACTCCTCGCGTGCATGTGGGTTAGAAACCGTTGTTTCGGGTATATTGAGTTCTGAGAGGGTGTGTAGAAACTCGCTCCAACCTCTAGGACCTTGCGATGAAACATTCTTGCCGATGAGATGTTTGAGTAAATCAGTCATGTGGGATCCTCTGACGGGCTTACCTCTGAAGATGAATTCGCTGCGAGGAGTCCAACCTCTTTCGTCGGTAGACAGTTTTCTTAAAACATAATCGGCGTTTTTACGGTAACGAGGAGGGATTGTTTGGACGATGTCGAGCCAGGCTTCATTCTCCAAACCCGTCGCTTCATCTGATGGGGATGTGTTTGATGTCTCAGCAGGTAGAGTCAGGTTGATTGGTCGTCGTTCGTTTTCCCCTTGTTTGAGCAACCCTAAATATCGTTGCATCAAGGATTGGTACTTTTTAATTTTCTCATACTGGTCTAGAGAACTATCTTCTAGGACCTCCTTCATTTTAAAATCCAAATTACGCTCCGCCGTCTCTCGAATGGTTGGTTCCGGCCTGCTTAAACGTTCCAGTTGGTGAGGTGAGACAAGAATCATTTTCTGAGCTGTTCTCAAACTCATGTTGGTTAAAGTTTATTTATTTATTAGACCGCCTAAAAGACTTCCGAGGACAGGGGCGAATGCCCCCAACAAGGGTAAGATAAAACCACCCTTTTGAATCAAGACAGCACGTTTTTTCTTCAGACTTTTTTTCTTATCGGCCAATTCTCTGATCACCTTCTTTTGCTTTTTTAGCCTCTTATACTGCGAAGGACTCAGCGGTATGTGACCTTTTAAGAGATTTAGAGCAATCTCGCAGAGAGCTTTCACCAAGCTAGCGGGACCGCGCAAAAGTATGTCTTTACGTTTCTTGGGCTTGGCGTGAAACAAAGTTTTGAGCAGCGGAGCATTTCTTTTTAAAAGCTTCGACATCTTATTAAGTCTTGGGTATGTAGACGGTAGGCCACTGATGAGCTAGTAAGCCCGTCCTCAGTCTATATTGATCTGGACATGTCGGGGTTAAATCCACTAATAAATACCCGTGAGCGTCTTTGGTAGCGTCTTCAAAGCTTTCCAAAAAATACTTTTTCTTTGAGGGAAATATCTGATTAGCCAAAACACTCGTTTGTAATTTATCACGCGGGTTTTTAAACAACACCATATAATTACTGTTGAGGCTGATTGTCCGGCTGTATTTACCTTGATGAAAAATGTTCTGCGTTAACATGATGACGCTCATATTCCTATGATGTCTATATTGGGTAAAAATTCTTACGACCTCAGGGTGGTCCGACGCCTGAAAGATGACGTCGTCCAGAATAACCAAATGACTTTGACGCGCTGGAAACAAACTTTCATCCTCAAAAGAATCAGGGAGACCTTTCACAAAGTTAATATTTTTATTCAGCTTTTGAAGTTCCTCGTACAGAGGTTGAAAAGAAGTGTAGATCCATACAACATTGTCAGGAAGACTTTTCATAACATGGTTACAATTTTCCAAGATACTTTTTACAAAATATGTTTTTCCACACCCGCTTGGTCCAGATATTAAACAAGAAAAGGGGGGTTGAAGCCTCGGATCAAAATCAACTTGATTTAACTCCATTTCACAAAACACACTAATAACCGAAAGGCAGGGTGTGTCCGTGGGGGATAAGACGTCTCTTGTCATATACTACCCTGAACTTTTTCATGAATGACCTGTTTTTTAGGTGAAAACCCTTTTTGTTACGCACGATAGTGTGTTGAGGCGTTTCAATCGTTCTGGTTTGTGTGCCTGATGAGTCAATGTACCCTTCGACTAAATTCTTGATGCTGTCAAAGTTGACGCGTTTGCAAGTGTCATGGGTCTGTGTGATACCTTTTACCTTCATTACCGTTTTCATGCTGTTCCTAGTTTGGTAGGCGTAACTTTTAGGACCCGCTGAAACAAACTCCTGAATGCTATCTCCTCCCAACTCGTCAGTCAAATCCCCCAAATAGTCACCTAATTCCAAAGGACTTTCGCCGTCTTTGACTACATAGACGAGGCTGTCCGTGTCGGTGTACAAAACACTCGTCTGCAGTCGCTCCAAATATGCGTACATTTTTAGACGTGCATAAGCCGTAGTCATGCATGCTGCAAAGATGTTAGCGGTTTTGGAGGGGGGGACGTTGCAACGTCGGTGGTAGCTGTACTGCACGATCGACCTTTGATCGTTGAGGAAGTGAAAGGCTTTGATCTCGTACAACCCCGAAAATAACAATTCAAAGAAGCGTTCTGTGCTGCTTACAATCTCTGTTTTATCCAAATTATCACGCTGTCCCAATTTGCCCCAAAAGTTGTTGAGGCATAATTTAGACACCTGCCTCTTACCCGCATTCACATTTATTTTTGAGGGGTCTAGTCTAATACCTTGGTGAGTCTCATAGTTTTCGATGTACTTTTCCCTACCTGCCTGATCAACGACGTAGGAAGGATACCCCGAGGCCTCTTGCTTCCCTTTAAGGAATGTATCGATGTATGCTTTGAAGACGTCGCTACTCGACGAGTCAAAATGCCACACCTCCGTAATTTGTGATACGGTGTAGCCCAGCTCGAGAGCCTTGTTGAATTCAGGCGTAACCCAAACACCGGTTAAGGCTCTCTCGTCATCGTTATGCGAACACGAACTTTCTTGATTGTTAAGTTCTGCGCACGTGCGACAAAGTGTAAACACCAGTTTACCTCTTGCCGTTTTGTACGGCAGCAGGGGGAAATAGAGGCCTCGTGGAGGGTTGACTTTAGCTCTGATGAACCCGAAATACTTTTGGGGGTCATCGAAATTGTCGTGAATGATGGTAGGATGTCCTAACGGATAGGCACATGTGCTGTTGACAAAAGGATAAAGCGATGTAACATCGACGTACATTACACGTTCACCGGGGGCAGCCGTATAACGTAACACGAAGGCATTCGTTCTCCCTCCAAAAAGAGCTTTACGTGGTATAAGAGGCTCAGGGAATTTTGAATTGCGCAAGAACTCTCTTACATCCGGATTTGACTTTTTTAACCGCAGCCACTCATGCTCCCACATCAACACAAGCTGTACACCGTGCTTGACTTTTAGATCCTGTATTTTCTTTTTAACCCTGTCAAACTTTTCTTGAAACGGTCGTTTACTCATAGGACACTTTTGAGTAGGATCGTAACATTCACGGCATCCGTGATAGAAACATCCGAGATATTCCCATACATATTTTACGCCGTCTATCAAAGCGTACCCGTCTACATAGTACTGCCCGATCTTGACCTCCCCCTTGTTTAAGGCGTGAATAATAGGTATTTTTTGGCTGTGCGCCACCCACATTAGGTATTGGATCGAATCGCGTGAGAATGATTTGGATTGTTGTATGTAATTATCGGTCGGCGTAATAGCCAATGTTTTAGGTGTTAGGAAATTGTTCCGGAACACCTTCATGCAGGAGGAGGCGATAGTTACAGAATTGAACGGGTCTGTACCAGTCGCATTAAGAAACTCCTCTCTAAATTTCTCACAAGCTGTCGCCAAAATATTCACATCATTTCTGCAGTACATTAGAGCTTCCTGAGCAAAATTGAAGGTTCCCTTACACGCTACCTCGTACCATTCAAAAAACTTTGTACGATGGACCGTCGACATACGCTCTACCCCATAATATTTTGGATCAGGGTAGGGACCGATGTAATTTAAATGGTCTAGAGAGCTAAAGCCATGGGGGAAATACCCTTTAGTTTGATCGATGAAACCTAGAGCTTTAGGCAAGGAGCTGAGGGGCATCGTGAGGAAGGACAAGGAGTCGATGTACCCCAGTTTGTAGTCCGTATCTGAGAAACAAATGACTTTGCTCCCTTGCATAATGACGCTGACATTAACCCCCATGTCTACCATTTTGTTTAGAATGATGTAAGCGTCAAAACCTTTGGCGTTGTGAGCGATTAGTTTAGACTGTTCAAAACGAGGGTTCCTGACATAATCAAGAAATTGTTCGACGCAATCAAGACCCAACCAATGTTTTTCCACCCCCTTTGTCGATTTGGTACACACTAGGTAGGGTTTGTGTTTACCGTCAGCACCTACGAATGTTTCAAAATCGTAGTAAATTATTTGTTTACAAGGCGCTTCCGGTTTTAGAGGCTGCATGTAACACAGATGAGGGTTTCCTCTCGCCTCATCACCGCCCTTAGGTAGAACCTCTCCACATACTGTGCATTTGGCTTGAGGGCATTTATGTTTAACATTCTCCCCCTGTGATTTGACGTAATATTCCACACTGCATTCGCTACATTTTTTGTATTTCTCACAGTTGCTAGTCTCGGATTTTGAGGTCTGTCTGCGTTCTTTGTGTTTAACGAAGCAACTCTCGTTCTGACATATTTTGTTACAATCGTTACAATGAATGGCTTTGAACGGTTGTTGTTTGCAGGTAGGGTCGAGACAGATGTGACAATGCCCCTCACAACTATGTTGTTCTTGGTTTTTATGCCCTTTGTAACATTGTCTGCAAAAGTAGGATTTCCCTATGAACTCCTTAACCGATTTTATTCCATAATAGTGTCCGTCTAATAGCAGTAAGAACACTGAGTCCTCTGATTTGGGGTATTGCGTCTCAAAAAAAGACAGCGGGCGTTCGCAATCCGCTCTATAAGCTATAACGATTTTGCGTTTCACAAGCGTTTCAAATTTGTGTACGTCCCTCAGACTAACGGCAGTCTCACAAGTCAACCCCACGCTTTGCTGTAAATAACGAGCCCTCTGTGTAGCCTGATCAACAGTCAACGATCCGTCAAGCAGGTATGCTAACGATCTAGCAAAGCATAATTTATCATCTTTGTCATACGTTATGTACAAACATCTCTTCTTCTTTTGAACCATTTCATCATTTGTAGTCAAAATTAGTTTGCGTTTGGCACCTCCTCCGCCATTAACATCAAATACAATCTGTACAACAAGTTCTAGACTATTGTCGGCCAGTACCTCTGTATTAGATTGTGCGATGCGATCTAGCAAATTATGGACTGCGTCAGTTACGTCATTCGGGTCATTAACAGCATCTAGGTAACAGTGCTCCCTCACATTTTCACCCACTATTTCTGCTTGGACTATATCACCGCGACTAGTCGATCTGATTACCTCCTGCACAGCTTCATTCAAATTATTGCCAATGTTTGTGTAGAAGGCTGCAAAATCAAGGGGGTCTTCGGGTCTCGTTGTATTTAGACGTCGTCTTATCTCCAAGTTGTTAAAATTCGGACGCCTAACTTGTCCCCCCACCTGTCTGTTTGTGTCTGAAGATTGTTGCAAGGTGGATTGTGTACTGGGGGTTGGTGCTGGGGGATGTTCTGCTTGAATGTGTCGATGTACCCGAGACTGTTGTTGGAGGTCTTGTCTAGCTGGTGTACTACTACCACCAGCTTCTGTCTGTTGCGTTTGATTGTGCGTGTATGGTTGGTATTGAAAGTTTTGTGTATTTGACACAAGTGTCTGCTGGCAATGTGTACTTCTGCTACCTTCTACATGTTGCGTTTGATTGTGTGGGTGTGGCTGGGAATGTTGTGAAAATGATACAGAGGATTGCTGTTGGTCATTTCTATGTATGTCTGGTTCAAGTATGTCCTCAACGGCTTCGCCGTTTGAAGATGACTGGTTAAGACGTGCAAGAGCCCTCTCTAAAGGATTAAAGAAATCAATAAAATCCTCAATGTGTCTTATAGCCACAAACGGATCGCCATCATCGTCGACGATTTCATCAGGCATTTGAAAAGGCTCGATTTGCATAGAGATCTCATCGTTTAAGGCATTTACAATTTCAGCCAAACCTTGACCTACATTATCTAAATCCATGTCACCCCCCTCAGAGTTTTCCATTTCAGATTCGCTTTCAATCGGTGGAAACCCGACGAATTCACCTTCCTCTTCGGCCCTCACGTTTTCACGCCTTAATATCTCTTCTTCTTCTTCTCCTTCTTCTTCTTCGTCAGATATTATTATGACCTCAGGTTGAGCTCTGGGACCGTCTCGCTCAGTATATCACCACCTATAATCATACAACATTACCGGTTCATTTAAAAAATAGTAATACATAGGTTTTATTTTATTTAAAAAAAGGAAATTTACCGTTCACTCCTGCAGGTAATTCGTCATCCAATTCTTCCTCATCACTCGTAATTACGAAAATCTCCGGCTGTCTAATCCTCTCGTTCACATCCTCATTCAATTCTGTAAATATCCATTACTAACAGTTAATTTTAAAGCAAGAAAAAGCTCTAAATGTTTCAAAATAAGAAATACTTACGCCGGATTCCTGGCACAACATCGCCATCTTGTGACCCTGAATAATAATACAGTTGAATTTCATCCAACAACGCTTCTAATTCTGTAAAAATTCAAATTTAAAATAAGAAAATACGAACTCATTCACTCATTCAAAAAATAAATAAAATAAAATAAAATAAAATAAACTCTCCTAACTCTATAAAATTAAAATAAATGTAAAACAAAAATACATATTGATACAGACTTATTCCAAAATCTCTCATAACTTAAAAATAAAATAAACGCTATAAGTATAAAAATAAAGGCATGCATCATTCCATTAAATAAATAAATCACTCACTAAGATGCTTGCTTTTCCAGAAGCTTCATTAAGATGTAGGGGTTTTTTATTTCATAGCAAAAACATTAATAGAAGTGAATATAAGTGTCACATTTGTATGAGTATATATACATATATAGATAATATCAAGAGTTAATTACCTTGATTCATCTTGGAAGCTCAGAGCCGATACCTCTTGAGAATTTTTCAGAGAAGTGAGTGTGGCATTGCGAAGGCCTCATATTTATACATAGAGGAGGGTGTGCAAAACGCAATTTAAAATCCATAAATTTCTAATAGACCCTCAGAAATGACCCTCACAATTAGTTGCGTGTCCGTTCTTCTTCAGCCTAATTTAATTTTATGACCAGCAACCCCTCTGTTCTCACAGGGGGTGAGGAGACCTGCTCACCATTTTCCTTTTGTAAAATTGATACTGATATAAATGTAACCGTCAGAGTACATGCTTATTTTTGTAATATATTTTAGGAAGCGTTGTCTTTCAAACTAACAACATTATAGCCATCGTTTACCTCACACTTCTTCAGCCGCCCGTCTGTCCTCACACTTCTTTGACCCTCATGCAGCCATATATGCGCGTACGCGCACACAAGCACAGACATACATTTGACCTCCCCATGAATCTTTGACTGCATATGCTTCCCCCTACTCACAGAAATATTGAACAAAAATGTCAGATAGTAACTATATCAGTAAGGGGAAATTATATAGTTTTATCCGTTTATTTTCAGATTCAACCCCAGCAGTCACGAACGACTCTTACAACATTTTTACATATAATGTATAACTTCATATTTTTTAATTTCATAATACCAACCACCGTATCACAGTTTAACCTTACCTTATACTTCTTGTTTTACAACCTCTAAAAATACAATCTTTGAGCCGTGTTTGTGCATACTTTTCCCCCTTCACCATAATAGAAATGGCTAGTACTTTTCCCCCGGCGGTTTTACCCATACTAAACCACTCCCTCCGATCACGTCATTCAATCTCATTATTATTCATTATTCACTCAATCTAGGGGGGCGTGCACCGGATCCGGAAGTTAACCAAACAATTAGCATTTGAACCCGGGTCAGCCATGATATCTGCAAAAACAGGTAGGAACACCACCTACACATCATCCATCTTCATTAAGGGGTCATTAATCTTCATTAAATGACATCAGGAAGTCATTAAGGGTCATTCATCTTCATTATATAACACCTGGAAGTCATTAAAGGTCATTCATCTTCATTAAACGACATCCGGAAGTCATTAAAGGTCATTCATCTTCATTATACGACATCCGGAAGTCATTAAAGGTCATTCATCCTCATTAAACGACATCCGGAAGTCATTAAAGGTCATTACCCCTCATTAAATGACATCTGGAAGTCATTAAAGGTCATTAACCCTCATTATATGACATCTGGAAGTCATTAAAGGGTCATTAATCTTCATTAAATGACATCAGGAAGTCATTAAGGGTCATTAATCTTCATTAAATGACATCAGGAAGTCATTAGGGGTCATTAATCTTCATTAAATGACATCAGGAAGTCATTAAGGGTCATTAACCCTCATTAAATGACATCAGGAAGTCATTAAGGGTCATTAACCCTCATTATATGACATCTGGAAGTCATTAAAGGGTCATTAATCTTCATTAGGGAGGGGTCATGACCCATACATGACCCCCCTAATCTAATTAAGAATGTCATCCATCAAATTTTGACAGAAGCGGCCTTGTAATATTCTCTCTCATAAATATTAAGCACATTCACTAATACTTATTTTAGTATTAAAATAGTGACATTTTTTGGTGCAATAGAAAACATATTTTCATATTTTATTGCCAAATATTCAAAAGACAACAATAAAATATATTGATCAAAGTTATTTTCAGAACCTGTCATCTTGGAAGTGTCACGCCGCCACCGGCGTGACGGCCCATGCTTTTATTTTTCATAGTCATGTTTCCTGTTTTATTTTGATATTTTGATTCCCTTCTCACCCCAGGTCACTTGCCCTTCCTGCCGCTCCCTAATTACCGGTTCCCTCCCATGATTATCACCACCTGTCACCAATCAACCCAGACAATAAAAGCCACCTGCATTCTCTCCTCAGTGCAGAAGTGTCACACTTCTCAGTGCATGGAAGCGGCCCACAGTCCTCGAGTCCTTGTTCCCGGTGCCTTGTTGTTTTGCCTTGTTTTTGTGCCTTGTCCTCCCCAGCGGAGCGCCCTTAGTTACCCCTTGTGCCTTGAACCTTTTTTCCTCCCTAGCGGAGCGCTTTTTGTTGTCCCCTGTACCTTTTGCCTGTTTTTTCCTCCCCAGTGGAGCGTTTTTAGTTCTCAACTTTTTGATTCCCCGTTCTCCTCTCAGGTTGAGAGGAGACAGCTGTTGGCCGGAAATAAACCTGTTGCCTTTGTGGCCTACCTTTATCCTGCGTCTGAGTCCTACCTTTCCTCGTCGTGTCAGTACCACTGAGGGGAGAATGCAGGTGGCTTTTATTGTCTGGGTTGATTGGTGACAGGTGGTGATAATCATGGGAGGGAACCGGTAATTAGGGAGCGGCAGGAAGGGCAAGTGACCTAGGGTGAGAAGGGAATCAAAATATCAAAATAAAACAGGAAACATGACTATGAAAAATAAAAGCATGGGCCGTCACGCCGGTGGTGGCGTGACAGGAAGGTGTAAAGGTGGATCTGTTACGAGGATACCCTGGACTGCTCACCAGTCATTTTCAGCGCACATATCGACAGCCATTCACGGCCGTCAATTAAACCAAGATTCATGTTATTTATTTATTTATTTATTTGGGGGGGGGTTTGGAAGCCAAAGTGCCCGGAGAAAAGCAAGTTTCTACCCAGAGCCTCTCGTCTGTGGCAGAAGTGCTTAATGCAACTCCACTGTGCTACTCATGTGATATGTTTTTATCATTTAGTTGTACATGTTTTTTTTGTTTTGTTTTTTAAATATAAATTAGGTGGTTAATAAATCAAATACTTTGTTGTCACAATTTAAATTGCTGTATTTGCATGATATTTGTGATACTTTGACATTTGTCAAAACTTTATCTTCCGCACCGCCTGGTTCTGATCGTATTTGAAACCATCCCTCAAGATTAATACACAGGATTAAGGGCAAAAGACTTCAATACGCACACAAAATGTGACCTTTCTCCTGCAAATACATTGCAATAATTTGAAAGTGATTGGATGAGGTTTGACTTTTATTTTTTTTCAACTCAAAAATAATCAGCCTTAAAAGTCTTTTCTTGTGCATTAATGACACACCAGCTGCCCACTGCACAGATTGGAAGTGCTCACTCCAGAGATAAGCTACAGCCAAAGCAGTATGAAGGTAAACAGAGTTAAGCAGAAGCAGAACCTGACTCGCTGGACCCATCAGTCAAAGTAAGCTTATAATAAACTGCATGAAGATCTCAAATTTAGACCTGGTTTCACCTGGTCTAAAGTCTGGTCTGCTTTCAGTCACCAAATAGTCAGGTGTGCCGGGGGAGTGTAAAACAAAATGCCCCTGCTCCCGAGGAATGTCCAGTGTGGTGCAGTGTGGTTTGCCAAATTCCCAAACAAAATGAGGGTTGTACGAAAATCAAGATGCACCAGTTTTCATGCCCGAGTATACACGCGCTGGCTACGAAAATAGAGCCCATGGAGTTCATATGTTGTTGTGATTTCTGAGCTCTCGTGAGATTTGAGAGTACTTGTGAGATACAGTATGGTGATAGCTTGCGTTATCTTGTGCACAATGGATTGTTTGACCTCTAATGCTGTACAAAAAGAAGCTTAGGAGACAGTATCGTAACATTTTAGTTGAAGTCCACTCAGTCCAATTGTGACTTCATCTTGGTTTTCCATGGCTACTCTAGCATAATACTCTATGTTTTAAAACAAGGTCAACTAACTTTTCACTGTTTTTGGTGAAATTGAATGCAATGGTTGCGCTGATTCAGTGATAGTTTAATGCTTTGTCTAGGGTGACCAGATGTTCAAATTTTAAAACCGTGACACTACAATTCTGCTAAAAATCAAATATAGGCTACAATAAATTCTCACCAGGAACTATTTCTAACAAATTTCATTGTGAGTCAAACTGGTTGTGTTATTGTGATTTTTATTCTCCACACTTTTTTGCCGCATAACAACTCCGACATCATACTTCCAATTTACATTGTTCAAATTTCAATTAGCTTAATAAATTCACGCCTCCCGGGGTATATATTGTCTGATTCCACATTATTTACATTACTTGCATAATTTAACATTTAATATCAACTTGTTTCCCATTCATTTTCAATGGGACAGACATTTAACTTTTTTAAGTATCAGTTTCCACGCCCACTTCTATATATATATCACTTATGTCTGGTACTGCTTGGTGGCACAGTTGGTAAAGCGCATTGTCCAGTAACCAGGAGGTTATAATTTTATAATTTATTATCTCAATTTATTTCATAAGCATTCCACATGCATTCAGCTATTAGCATTCAACTTTCAGCATTCCAATACAATTTCTCTAGAAATTGCACTTAGTCTAGTCACTTTAGCTAACGCTAAATGCTATCTTGTTTGACAGATCAGGAGGTGTAAATAAGTCAATCCACTCACCATTATCAGCCTTATTAAAACAGGAACCTGCATATCCGCTGGGACTCGGGACACAAGGCTCAAAATCTAGGACTGTCCCTGTTTAATCAAAACATCTGGTTTACTCTAATCACGATCAGCCAACATGTGATACTTTGAAAGGTCACTTTTACCTCTTTGTTTTTTTTTTTTGCACTAGAGGCCCAATCCAGCGCCATGATGTTCGACTGCCACTACCTGGAGCTCTCAGCCTCTCTGGAACACGGCACCAACGAGCTACTAGAAGCGGCCGTTCGGGCCGCGAGGGGCGACTGTTTGGGACCCAACTGGACCGACGGCGACCCCGGTTCGGGCCGCAGGGAAAGCCTGACCAGCCGGGCCAAGCGCTTTCTGGCAGGGCTGGTGCCGCGCTCCTACGGACGAGAGCGTGACAGGGGACGCTATCGAGAGATGAGCCGCCACCGGGGCAGCAAGATCCTTCGCCAGAAGTCTCGCTCCTGCCACGACCTCAGCGCACTGTGACAAATGTACACGCACACAGGCTCAAGACACACTCCAACACATGTACACACGCCAAACATGCCGGAGGGGGAGGTGTGAAACGTCAAATGGAAGAGGATAAATAGGAGCGGGAATGACAGGAAGAAAGAGAAGGCACAAATAGATGCACATGCTCTCTCAGGCTGAAGATTAGGGGCTCACATGCTGCAGGTCCTTCAAATCGCTATTTGGAGATAAATTATGTGATTTAAGGAGGTATTGATGAAATCAAGTCCGAAAACAGTACACAGTTGGTTGGGTAGATTTAACGGAAGAATGTAACCTTGAACGCTTATATACAAAACCCAAATTCTTCAACAGTATGGTGTAATGAGCTGGGATCCAAACAATAATAGACATGAACTTTTACCTATGTTACACAGGAAATCAGAGGTGGGCACTTCCATCATTACGTCGCCCCACCTTTCGGTGAGTGCTTCCACATTTTCGTCAAGCACTTTACGATGGAAAGTCTCGAATAATGGACTGAGCACCGATGGAAGTAGTGTTAATTTCGTTAACAAAAACATTTTCGTCAACCCACATTCACCGGACTAAAATTAGACTAGGCTAGCCTAAAACCCGCATTAATAAACTAACTGGGACTAAATCAGCAAGCATTTTCATTGACTAATGAAACCGAGACGAAAATATACTTAATAAAAACTGGACTAAAGTCTAAAACTGGACATTTTAGCTCATGAACAAAAACGAGACGAAAATTATATGATTTTGTAAACTCCTGTCTCTACTAATCTGTCACTGTGACACACCCCCTTTCAAATCTACCGGTAGTGACTATAGAGCAACATGCACAAATGCATGGGACAGACAGGAGGTGGATTCACGGTGAAAGGTTAAAAATTAAAGTAAATTATTGTTATGACGTAACATTAATCCAACTGCTATAACGTTCAACTTCCAACAATAATGTTAATCCAACCGCTAACGCTGGCTAATTTACTAGTTCATAGCATGGAGCTACAGTTGCCATTTGTTGATATACTGTCTTTCTGTGTGATTTTTTTTTTTTTTCTATGTGAAATAGTTTTTGATCCGAAATGTTCAACATTATCTGCTGACAAAGAATATACAGGGATAAAATGATTGTCCTGACTAAAACAAGACTAAAACGTTGGCAGTTTTTGTTGACAATAAAATTGTTTTCTTGGACTAAAATATAGACTAAAATGCTAGTTTATAGTTGACTAAAAGTTGGCAAAAAAACAAAAACAAACTATGATTAAAAACTAACAAGCGAGATTAAACTGGACTAAAACTAAGACTAAATTTTAAAATGTTTGATGAAATTAACACGAGACGGAAGCAGGTTTAAGTCAGCCGATCTGAGTCAGTACAGAAAGTCCGGCTCAGTACGTGTATTTTTGGGGGAAAATAAATAAATAAATAACAGTGGCAGCACTCTCCAAAAGGTGGCCACCCGTCAATCCGACGTTAACCACGAAAGTGTCCACCTCTGCCGGAAACAATAAAATAGCACATTTCATGTTTCACCTCAGGAGTTTTATGTTTATTCAGATTACTGCCGTCACCTTTATTTTACAAAGCATGAGGATGTATTAATTTGCAAATGTTCAGGGATTGACAACATGCCGAAGTATTTCAGGTGTGATTACATTTCATTCTTTTCTCCAGGAGTGCAGCAATATAGGGTCTTTTCAGTATTTACAGAAATAATCTTCAAATCTTACGTCAGTCCATTGAAAAACAAATGTGAGGATCTACGAAGGATAGAATTAAATGACCGCATATCACATGTTCTTTAACCTGATGGGAGATGCGGACGGAAAGACACACAAAGGACTGAAAGACGAATGGATGGAGGGGGTGGATGTCACAAATAGACACACTCAAGTAGCACGCATTGATAACGTAGACTGATAGCAACCTAATGTAAACATTTTGTGGATCCTGTTTTATAGCATGCTCAGTAGACGGCTGGCCCTGTAGGTTCATGCATTGACTGTACCTCACTGGCCAATAGGTAATTGCACAATCTAGCTAGCAAAACCATCGCAAAGGCAAAACCCTTTATTTCACATAATTGCCCCTTTGTATCCCTCTCTACATCCTCTGTTTCTCCTCCTTACTGAGTTGAAAATTGTGTTTATCATCGTTGGTGGCACACAGTACGTTCATCTCTCAGTGTTACCCAAGCCATATGATTGCTGATCACACCATAAGCAATCAGCACAGAGAACCCTTTACTGCAGGAAGTGGACTAAAAAAATGGTTTAGGGAATAAATAATGCTGAGTTTTGGGTCAAAGGTGACACGGAATGCTTGATCCAGTGGTTCTTAACTTGGGCTCGATCAAACGCCAGGGGCTCAAGACGTATCCGACCTGCTTGGCCTATCTGTGCGGCAAGGAATTTGGTATACTCAGAAGTCGATTTGACTGTTATGATGGTACATCGTGTGATTTCTTTATTATTGTATTCCCTTTATACTAATAACTATGTCGAGCAAAAAAAAGAAAGCTGTCGGGCAAATATGTGCAAACGGAACGTATGGTGTTCCACAGGGCTCAATTCTGGGGCCTCTACTGTTTTCATTGCATCCAGTGATAATTTCGTCGATGAAAAAATTTCATCGTTAATTTTTTTTTTTTTTTTTTACAGACGAAAATTAACGAAAACTAAAATGGAAGTTATTTATTGATATGATAACGATAACTAAAATTGACTGACAATTTCGTCACTGACTAAAATGAAAATGAATACAACACAGTAACGAAAATTCACACAATCCAATCCGAAGGAATGAAACGCGGATTGGAGAAAAGAACCACTCAGAAACTGTTCAGTGTTCACTGAACTTTATTTAATGTTCAAACATGTTTATATTCATTGTGCAGCTGTAAGATTAATCTCAAGCAATTATACACTTTTTTTTATTTAGGTGCAAACTAAGTTATATTATTGTCAATTCAACAATTTTCATTGAAACAATAAAGACAGTGTTGTATTAAATGTGGCTTGCATTTTAAACTACAGTCACAAATAGGTGTGTTGTAATTTTCTGTATAAAAGTTGAAAAATACGCTCAAGGAAAATATCAAGTAATAAACTGTCAATTTAGTCGACTAAAACTGCTCGTTTTTTCTTCGACTAAAATTGTTCTTTATTTTCGTCGACCAAAATTGGATAAAACTAAAATACAATCAGATGACTAAATTATGCCGAAAACTTTAATTTTAGTCAAATGACTATAACACTAAAATTTCTTGTCAAAATTAACGCAGATTTATCTGCTGCCCCTGGGTCCTAGTTTAGTCCTAGTTCTAGTCCAGCCCAACTAGCTATCTAGCAAAACTAATAAAACACTTCCTAAAGCTGCATGGTGATGGGGAATACACAATCACAACAAATTATGAATTCAAGATGAGTAGAGAGCCAGAATCGCTGAAAAGGCTGCTTTCCATGTTCATTTTGTTCACCAATACACCCAATACCTGTCTTGAATTTGGAGAAAAAAAAATAAAATCAAATAATCATATTTTATTTTTCAATAAAGAAGGGTTCCGTGAATGCGCAAAGTAAAATGGTGGGGTTCAATACCTCCAACAAGGTTAAGAACCACTGGGTTAGAACATTGAAGGGGGGAAAAAAGAAGAGGAAACCTGAACTACCTGTGGACGTTTGATGTTTTCATGTTTCTCTTTCCATCCACTACCATTATTACGATGTATGCTCAGATTGAATACTGTGGGGGCAAACATGCAGGTGACCCAGATGAGGACGTTCTGGAAACGATATCTCAAGAGGGGGTACCGTCACCGATACAGGCCCACTTGTTTGTCACAGTCTGCTAAGCACCCACATGTCTTTCCACTGAAAATAAACTTTTGTTTGACATCCCATTGTTAGTATTGTGTGTTTACTTTTTAAATGATCCTCCTTATTGGCACACTCACGATTGGATGACATGTGGGTTATCCAATTTGCAATTGAGCCTCCAAGCTGAAAAAACGGCAGTGCTGTGTGTGGCTATACACACATACTGTACTCTAGTATATTCTCCCACAGGTGAACTTTTTTTCACCCCATGAAAATTCACAGCCAGCATAAAAACTTGCTTACTTTAAGAACATAAAACAGAAATCCTATTATATAAACCGTAGAGGAACTGTCTACTTTTGGTCAGTGCTTAGAAGAAGCTGTCAATCCGTAAATATATGATAAACAGATATTTATGAGCAGCTGGAGGCTTGGGAGTCAAACTCGCAATCTTCTACAGGGACATTGCTAATAGTGATCTACTGTGAATTACTTTGAGATTGGATTTTAAAAGAAGTCAAGCCGTCAAAGGTACACCTATCTCCCTTTCACCACCCCCCCCCCCCCCCCCCCCCCCCCCCCCCCCCTCCCGTTAAGTACCTAAAAGGTATTGGACACGTATTTGTAGAAACATTTTGACAGGTCATATGTGTTGGTCTGAATATCAAGAGCTCAGTCGGCCACAACCAGAGCACAAGCTGCAGTTTTGAGTTTATGACACTGCAAGTGTAATGATCACGTACCTATCAACTATCAAGGGGATCCACAAGAGGACTCTTGAGAGAAGGAAAAACTGGCAAAGAGACAACGGTTTCAAAAGAGAGAGAGCTTTGAGGAGTAATGGTTGCTTGGAGACTGTTGTCTAGGAGACCATGAGTCCCTAAGTCCTTTGCTATCTCGATTGTCCTATATATTAATGTTGATCTTCTCTTGTTTTACTTTTTCAACCAGTACTGTGGATGACTACTTCATAATCAGGGTGGCAGAAGAAAGAATGGCTGTATTTTTTTTTCCATTTTATTTTTTTTAAAGGTTGGATTTGATTTCACAAACAATATGATACAATTTCATTTTGTGACACCAGACCACTCTCGCACTCCTCCCTGCCTCTGTCTTTGTCTCTGACTCATTCAGTGGGCATACACTGTCATTTTTCTGCTGGGGATAAAAATGACAGACTGTTTCAAAGATGAAAAGCGCCAATTGTTTGCCAATGAATGCTTTTTGAATGATTTCTCATTTGCAAGCAAAGGACTATTTCCAGTGATCTTTATGCATAACCAATGAGAAATTTCCCTGAGGTGTGGGTGTTGGTGAGTACACTATAATACATTACACCATCAGTATGGTGTAAATTGGGCATGGACAGGAACGGTTCAGATTAAAAACATATATTTTTTCACAGGGGGGTCTCAGTGTAGTGAAAGTAATTCAATTTGGTCATTGTGTTTGATCAAAGATCATCATGTCCTTTCATTTGTTTCCAAATGTGTTCTTTTCTTGGTATGCTTCATTTTAGCATTTGATGTGCCTTCCCAAAAAGTTCAAGTTTTGTCTCATTTGTCCTTAAGGACAGTCTCTCAGAAGCAAAGTTTTTTTTTGTTTTTTTTTGGTTGTTTTTTTTAATGATATATTTTCAACTGATGTGTCCACTTGGTTACAAGATTTAGAGAAAAGTCAGAACTAATCTTAATTTTTACTGCTGTATGCTAAAATTATGTTTGCAGATATTGATAGTAGCTACTGAGCTATTGGTAGCTGTATACACATCACATGTCTCATTTGTAACTGCATAAAACAAGTTGCCACATAACTGTGGATGAGTCAAATTGCAATCAACTCTACTTGCTACAGCTATTCAGTGGAATTTTACTTATCTGGAGGCTACCGTGGTGAAAAATCTTTATATGGTAGAAAAGAAAAACTGAAATTTCAGAATCAGCATGACAATTTTAGTTTCAATCAGCATAAAAATCTAACTAATAGGTTTTACACTCGCATCCCCCAACCCAGCGCCCCCACAACCGCATGCTCACGTTGATTTTGCGGGAGTCCACAGGGCGCCTCAGCTCTCTGAAGTGCTTCGGACAACTGACAGACACACTGCACATTAGCACCTGTCGACGGGAACGCGCAACCGAGGGGCATAAAGTCAGAAGCACAAGTATTGGGACGCAGCCCACACGTTGCGAACCGGAACTGCAATCAAAGCTCATGTGCAAAAACAGTCCCGCCTCTTCCGTGGCATATAGAACCCTTCCAGCTGATGTCACTGCTTAGCTCCTGCGGCGCCTCCCGGAGGGCAAACATCCCATAACACATGAATGTAGAGAGCTTGATTTTTGGCAAGCGTTTTCGTTAAAAGGTGGGAAGTATGTCCCGAGTAGGACACTACATTACTGCAAACTACCAGTTCTACCTACCTTACTACCAGTCGTTTGAAGCCGCTAGCTACCAAAAAAAGTTGCGTCATAGTTTCACCCTAGCCATCGTGCTAGTCTTTTACTCCTCACTGTCCTTCGCGGGGTTTAGAATCGTTGCCGGCAGCCAAAAGAATGATCTCATCTCTCTTTGAGCTATTAGAGCATCCGTAGGTCACGCACAAGTTCACCATAGCATTGGTCACTGATTTATCAACTGTTTGACCTATTTTCTAGCTCACACTGATTGTTTTCTAATTCACTCGCATTGACGCCCTGCCCCCCACCGCTAGGGGCACACTTCAACGTGACGTCACACTGGAAGGGTCTATACCCCATTTAGAGCAGTGTTTCTCAACCCTGGTCCTCGGGGCACACTATCCAGCCTGTTTCCATGTCTCCCGATTCCAACGCAGGTGATGATCGTGATCAAGCTGCTCCAGAGCTTGCTGATGAGCTATCATTGGAATCACCTGTGTTGGGACTTGGGAGACATGGAAATCAGGCCGGGGTTGAGAAACACTGAATTAGAGAACCCGATAAATGCTGCTGAAAAATAATATAGAAGGCGTCCATAAAACTGAAGGCAGAAAAGCACAGATAACTGCAACTGTATATTTATTCCTTGACAAACTTCTATTTTTTTATGGTCAAATGTATTGTTTAGTACTCAAACCAATCAAAATCAGGAGGGAGCTTCAACACAGAAATGTAAACATGTCTGAGTATGTTATTGAAGTGCAAGGACAGTTAATCTTGAATCATTTGAAAACAGCATCTGCTGAGTGCTGAGAAAAGGACACCCTGCTACAAAAACTTTCAACAAATCAGTATGGATCTAATTAGCTGGTCTCTAAGTGCGTTTGACAAAATCTTTTCTACGATGAGACCTGGACCTGCTCAGCGTTCATGTCCAAGGGGAACTCACATGTCTGGATATGCTGAAGATCCCTGGGCTAAATGGAGACCATTGTCGCTGAAAGTTGAAGATGTTGAAGACGTATACCTGCTGGCTGTGCTGGTGGTTACACTGATCCTGCTGGGGATTGGATCCCACTGGCTTTTTCGTACGCTACGAAAAATGTCTGATCGCCAGAAGAATGCAGAGGAAATGGCTGCGGCCACTCTGAGCGCCGTCACTGGCGTGCAAGCCGGCCGAACTAAGGCCTGTGACGACACTTCTCTGATGAAAAACGACCTTGCAGCACTTAACCTTGCCATGAACAGAATGAGGAGAGACATGGCCACAAGGATGCTTGACTTGGAGAGAAAAGTCGCGATGAACCGAAATCGTGATGAAGACGGATCTGACTGAAGGTGTGGTCGGACACATGGTTTTCACTATGCCCAGTTATCTAAAGCTGCTGGACTGTGATAATCCACATGGTACTAATCAACAAGTGATCAACAAACTATTGGAACGAATCTACTGTCTGGAACACAAACTACATGCGATCAAATCATTGGTGAAGATGAGCTGAACTTTTAATAATCTATTTGCCTGAACTAAAAGACTCCGAACGCAATCAACTGGATAACTAATATCATGGAAATGATGAACTGAGTGAACATTTATTATCCCTGCTGACTTTTAACTATTAGTTGTTTGATTTTCTGCATCCTAGTATAGTATGGGGGCGGGAAATTATCAGCTTCATGCTTCATCCTGCCAGCCCTTTTTCTTTTCGGTTATTACATGTTGAAATTGTATGATGAAATGTTTGATTGTCACAATGCTGTCCGAAAGGAAAAATGAACAAATAAATCAATCAAAAAAATTATTCTATTTGCGATAGCATCCTTACTGTACACCGTGTACTGTTCAAGCCAGCAGAAATAGTGTAAATCACGCCTATTGAATTCATCTAGTAACAAAATAGATGAAAAGCTCAACTCGCTCAGGACATCTTGAATTGGACTCAACTGGGTCTCAATTAAAATGAAAACAATAAAACAAAAGAAAAACAATAATATGGTGTGTAGGGGTGTGAATTGCCTAGTACCTGACGATTCGATTCGTATCACGATTCACAGGTCACGATTCGATTCGATACCGATTAATCCCGATACGAATGGTCACGATTCGATACCGATTAATCCCGATACGAATTTATAAGTCGATTGTTGCGATTTTTTTCCATTCAAATTTAGAAAATACTATCAGTAAATTTGTACATGTACACTGTAAGATTTGTATGAATATATTTATCTAAAACTATTATTATAACCGTGAGCCACTGTACACAAACAGTTTGCAATCTGTTTCACATTTGAACAGCATTAAAATAAAAATATTAAGGCTTAATGTGCCGTTCATATAACATTCTTCCATGCTCAAGGTGTGAATCCTAAAAAAAAAAAAAAAAAAAAAAAAAAAATCGATTCTGCCCATTATTGAATCGATTCGAGAATCGCGCGATGTAGTATCGCGATATATCGCCGAATCGATTTTTTTTAACACCCCTAATGGTGTGGAATAAACAGGTCTTGTGTCTAGTGAAAGAGAAGTTGTCTTCCACACATGCTGAATGCTGCTCAGTAACACTTGAGTTCTTCACGCTTATTCAGACCGTGGGAATCATCAAGGTGAATCATCCATTAATGAAATGATTAATTCCTTTTTAGCCCATCTCTGTGAGACGATTGCACATATTACGTTCTTGTAAATTGTTTTGAAGAAATTGACACTATGCTCAGTTAAATCAATTTCACATAACGATATACACTGTGTTCAAAGCCCACATTACAAAACCAGAATATGAATATTTTTCTCTTTGTCATGAAGTTTAATTGAATTATTAGTGTTACGCTTGAAAAATTGCACGATTTGAATTTGTAGATTGTCGTGATATGAGAATGAATGGAAAACTTCAAAGTCAAGTGTGTTGATGTGCAATTGTGCATGGCATATGCTTTTATAATCCATAATTGCTGCCATGAACAGATTATCTTTCTCATAAATGTGCACTGCAAACAACCATCACTCTTGTCTGCGCTCATTGTGCCAGCTACAAAAGTGTCTGGGGAAAGCTCATTCGCATCCTCATCCACTCGAAATAGGATTGATCAGGGACGACTTTGCTCACTGGCAATTAAACTTAGTGGGATGGAGACTTTTGAAGCTTGAAGAAGAAAAAGCAGGACTTCTACTGTTGTCAAAAAATAGTCCTGTGTTTGTTAGACAGCTAGAATTTCATTTGTGGTGTTAAGTTTTATCATTAATCAAGGATTATTTGGAAGACATGGGAATTAAAAAATATTATATATAAAAATCAGACCATAACGCTGATCTTCATTCTTTCTGTATTTGAACTGACACACAAGTAAAAAAAACATTAAGAACATTTGTTTTCAAATACTTGAATGAAACAATGAAAAGACAAAACATTCTTTTGTATAAAACACTATTGTTTTGTTTTTTTACTCAAGAATATCACTAAAAAGCTTGCGTTTCTTCGACTCGCCGCTTTGAATCTCCTGCCAGTGGGCTCTTCTGCTGATAAAATGGGAAAGAGCAAATTTGGCCCACACATGGCGAGCAAACTGGTCTGACCTCAGCTGGCTTTCACTTGGCACTGGAAGCGAAAGTGAGAAAGCAGAGATGCTCATTAACATACATGGTCACGGGAAAACTCAATCAAAAAAAAAAAAAAAAAGTGCCACACGAATCATGTTACCAAGCTCCTGTGCGATGTTTTGTCTCTGACTGACCGATGCACTGTTCCACACGGCCTCAAGTACTCGACTGCCTAACCTGGAGCACGCCATCTGAACATACTGACCCTGGGTGCAAATAAATAAATACATCCACGTGTTTAATGTGGAAGAACTCGGTAAAAAAAAAAAAAAAAAAAAATATGAAAGTGCCACGCCATTGCTTTCCCTTCCTTGCAGGTCAATATCGCTTGTTCACAGAATCGATACGGGCAAAGTGCTCGTACCTCCAACCTCTTGAGGATCTTCCCTCTCCCCTTGTCGCTGGATGTGGTGATGAGAACTTGAAGGACGTGGCTGCCGGCAGGGTGCGACGCTAATGTCAAGAGGTCCGCCGAGGTTAGCGTGCGCAGACTGCTGAGGAGGATGGAGCGCTCCTGGAACCTGGCGAGTGCCTGCACCATCCGGGAGCCGTGGTAACAGATGGATGATAGAGGGACCTAGACCACACAAGCCATATTGCAAACTGCTGTTCGTCTGACATTTGCTCAAAATAAAAAATGAAATATGCCGCTGGAAGAATTATTCTGTTATTCAAGGGTTGCCATTCATGATGCAGGTTCAAGAGGAGGTTCCAACTTGTCAGCTCACCTCTGTCTGCACACCGCCCTCTGCTGTGTCACGGTGGTAGTAGACATCGTAAGTGAGGAGAGACATGAAGAGAGGGAGGCAGTGGACATGGCGGGAGCCAGGCTCTGCACAGTGGAATGCCTGGGGGAAAAGCAACAATTCCATTGGACAAAAATCAAACTTTGAGTGTTGTTCAACTTTCGGGGCCGATACCGCAACTCAACTTTATTTATAGAGCTTTAAGAACAGGCACTGCTGTATACAAAGTGCTGTACATAAATTGGTTGTGCAGTAATAAATAAGGTAACAAAACAAGAACAAAGCAAACATTTTGAAGTGCATATACAGTTTTTTTGTTGTTGTTTTTTTGTACAAGTAAATACATTACGATTATTAGTAGTCAAGAAGGGTGATAACTGATATTTCAAGCCGATATTAATTTGCAGTAAAAAAAAAGAAAAAAAAAAAAGAGAGAAAATATTTTTGACAAATTAAAAAAAAATACCTTGTTGAAATGCCATTAAGCATGTCTGTTAAAACAATTTTTCAAATTTTCAACACTTTAAAGATTTTTCTTTTAATTTTAAACATAAGGAATAGACTATGGAGGACCAAAACTGCCAAAATTCAAAATAAATAAATGAATAAATAAATAAATTACTAAAATAAAATAATGAAAATAAAAATGGATATAAAAAATTATATCCAAAAAAATAAATATAAATGGGATATGTTTTATATCCCACATTTTGCTCTTTTTATTTCCATTTATATATATTTTTTTTAATATAATTTTTGAATTATATTTTTTATATCCATTTTTATTTTCACTTTTAGTCATTTATTTATTTATTTATTTTGAATTTTGGCAGTTTTGGTCCTCCATAATACAAAGCTTTGTTTAAAAAAATAAAAATTATTTCAAAAATTGCAGGCAGCTCCCAGGGTCATCAGCATGTGTTTAAGCTAAATTAAAAACTAAGCAAGTACATAGCTCCCGAAAGTTTTCTACTATAAATAAACATTTCCAAAATTTCAACACATTTTTTTTTAAATGTTAATTTTTAAGAATAAAAAGTGTAGGGGGTTCCCAGCGTCTTTGGGGCTTTCGTCAGACTTCGTAAAGGGTTTCAAAAGCTCTTCAGACAGTGAAAAATTGAACATGTTCAAAATGTATTTTCGACAAGTAAAAACTGTCTGTGAACATCTTACAAATCCTGATGAAAACTAGTGTTGTTCCGATACCGATACTGCATTAAAACAGTGGTATCGGTAACGGTGACTACTCACAAGTAACATGTCGATACCATTAATTCCAACGCTAATATAGGATTTTGGATGCAGCGGTCTTGCTGGTGCACGACATTCACTGGGATGTGACATGTTCACTGCATGCCGATCTAAGATATCCTATTGGCTCTTGAATGCTCTGAACCAATGGCAGGACAGCTTTTTCATGTTGAGGAAAAAAAACAAAAAAAAACTAATTATCGGTATGGTATCGGTATCGGCCGATACTGCAAAGCTGGGTATCGGTATCGGTATCGGGAGCCAAAAAACGGTATCGGAACAACACTAATGAAAACCCAAACCCAAAATTCACTATAGTCGCAAGCATTCACTGCTCAGTGAGATATAAGATAAATCGGCCTTAAGATTCATAAAAAGGATGATGCTGGCATTTGTCAAAATGCCAAATGTCTGCACCGATAATCAGTCCGGCCGATAAACGGTCTATCCCTAGTTTTGCTCCCATAAGAAGGTTCAGACTTACTTGGAGTAGACACTGCATCAATTCTCCTTGCCGCTCTTCACCTTCTGCACAGCTCTCTGCTAGTTGCACAACCACACCCATGTGACCTGCAGCCAAGATGGCCTCCACGCCTTGGACTAACTCATCGAATAACCTAGGGAACTTCAAAGGTAGAGAAAAGCCTCCGTCATTCTTGCACTTAGACAACTTGGACTTTCATTTTCAGCTCACCATTTTGCATTTGGCCGAGGCCGCCGTCAGCCTCTGCACGGGGAAGTTGGCGATGGGATGGAGAGCAAGGTCAACCAGGTGACCCTTCAGGTGATTTTTGTAAAGGTCTCGGAGAAGAGATTTGGGTGACAGCTGAATAATGGTCTCAATAAGGTGACTGGAAGCCTGGTCCTTGAGGAACACCAGAAGCGGACTTCAAAAAAAAAAAAAAAAAAATAAAAAAAAATCAGAAAACACGTCCCCTTCTTCTGTTGTGCGGATTTTAAAACACAATTCAAATCAGACCTGACTCCTGGAGCAGCGGAGCAACTTGTCAAGTAGTCCATGATGCGCCTGATGAGCTGTTTGCAAAGTTTGGGCCGCTTCCTGTGAGACACAGTCAACATGGCCTGGAACACTGCACTGGCAACCGAATCTGTGACGCTTACTAGCGAGACACACAACACAAGACAAAATACAACAACTTTTCAAACGTAAACCTTGTCTCTCCAATAGAGTCCTAGGAAGATGGTACAGTAATTACAAGGGCTGGGTTTAAAAAAATATATTGACTCATCGATATAGAATAAATTTTCCTTTTTGAGCCTGATATCGGTTCATAAAACCATGAATCAGTTATTTTAATCTCCTTTCCCATAAATTTATAAGAAAATACAATTTTAAAGGCCGAGTTTTTTTTTTGTTTTTGTATTTTACCGTTTTCTTGACATGTACGGTTCACATGAATTAAAAAAATATTCTCTTACATTTATGAACGATGTGACTTATTGTACTTTTCAATTCAGAATCTTTTTAATTTATATTTACAATTATTGAATTAGAATTATGAAATTATTATGCAAATCGTCGCTGCTATGTGAAAAACGTGTCCATTTTTCTCTTTTTTGCAGACATGAAAAAAATAAAAAAGGGAAAAAAGTGAACAAAAGTGTTTTTCACATAGCAATGATGAAATGTTTGAGAAATACTTAATTGATTATAACACAAAATCCTTTAGCTAGTTACTTAACTCCACAAAATTGAATCTGTGTCGTTTTTATCATATCCTTGAATTTTAAGAAGACTTGATGTCCCATAATCAATCAATATCGGACTGAAGTCAAGTGAATCAAACCTAAAAATATTGAAATCGAATCAAACTGAACTCTTGTGAATCGGAATTGAATCGATACTGAACCTTAGCAATTACACTACTACAATATCGTGTCGGGGTTTTTTTCTTCCATAAAGGAAAAACCTCAAATGAATTAAAGTACACCAATACACAGGTACATTTTAAAACTGGAAGATTCAGCAAGTAACTATGCAGAATCTACTGTACAGTGGACTTACATTTAACACTGTCCATCAAAGTCTCTGTGAGGCTTTTCATCTCATACCAAAACGTTGTGGGAATCTCAAAGTCAGTCAGCTGAGGACAAACATTGCGTTTTTTTCCACCTTGTAAAAAAAAAAAAATATACAAGGTCAAACGTCATATAAAGCAAACGTGTATAAAATTGTGTGTGTGTTTACCTGGACGTGACTCCGTGCGAGGAGGCCCCACACAGCCTGCCAGCACGTGCAAAAGTGTGCGTACGACATGAGAGCCGTGGACGTGTTTGATGAATTCTGCGCTGTTGTCTCGCACCACTTGACTTAATGACAAGACCTGGACCTCCAGAAGTTCACTCTCATCATCTTCTGTTGTGAAATTCATTAAACACACAAGAAATGGCATGATTGGATGTGAGATTGACTAGATTTTGATTTGAACCTATTTTATTTGTATTTTTTTTAAATATCCTATTACGGAAATGTATTGAATTCACTTGAAAAAAAAAATCCAGTTTTTCTGACTTTTTTTTTGGGGGGGGGGGGCTTTGTTTTTGTTTTTTTTTAGTAATTATTTTTCCTTTTTTTGTTATTTATTTATTTTTTTTCATTTTCTGTTTTACTGCTTTTTTTTTTTCTGTCATAAAAAATATATATTCAGAAAAGCTGGGGGGGGGGGGCTGGAGAAAAAAAGCATTATTCAGAAAAGCATTATTCCAAAAAACAGAAAAAAAAATATCCAAACTTCTGTTTTTCTGAGTATTTTTATTGTGTTTTTTTCTTAACCTCTGAACTCCTGTATATATGATTGGATAGCCGATAGCCCATACGCGCCAGTGCAAGCAGTTGAAGTCACAGGGTGGCCATCTTGTTACTCCCACCTCGCAAGCAGACTACTGTATAAACTATACAAGCCACTTGGAGTTCAGAGGTGTTTTTATGAGTAATTTTCCTCCTGTTTTTCTGAATAATTTTTCCCCTGTTTTTCTGAATATTTTTTTTATGACAGAAAAAAAAAAATCAGTAAAACAGAAAAAAAAAACATTCAGAAAAACAAAAAAACAAAACAAAAACAAAAGAATACTTAACAATAAAAAACAAAGCTGCCCAAAAAATTAATCAGAAAAAACAGGAGTTTTTTTTTTTTTCAAGTGAATGCAATACGCTTCTGTATGTTATTCCGTGAAAAACATTTGCTGTTTTTGTGCTCAGGCCAAATCTGTCAAATAATGTATATGTGCTTTGGCGCCACCCTGTGGCATCTTGGTGTCAAGTACTAATGTTAATGTGACATTTGATTAAATTCACTTGTGAATTTTGGCTTCTTCGGAATTTTGGTATCTTCCGAAAAAAAAAAAAAATAAACTACTAAGGGAAATATTGCTTCATACATCATCAACAATTCAACCTACCTGTCAACCTGGACAACTGTCGGACTGCGCTCTCCACTACATGGCCGCCACAACGGTCACAAGAGACGGCTTTGAAGTCTGCCCCTGATTTGCCACCCAGCTCAGCCATGACTTTAGCCACCTGATCAAGACTCGACAGTGGGAGCAGGCGCTGCAGCGTGATGCTTCCGGTACAATCCATTGCCACCAGGCCTGCGTTACCTTTCACTTCATTGAGAACATTTTCCACAAACATGTCTGCGGAAAAGACAGTATCATATCAAACACAGTTAATCTTGTGTTGTTAGATAAGCGTTAAATGGCAAATGGTATTGCGCTTTACAAGTTACAAGTCCCTCAAAGCGTTTTACATTCGACGACTCATTCACGTATTGATGACGCAGCATCAGGAATAACTGGGGGCTCAGTATCTTGCTCAAGGACACTTCGATGTGGTCCCAATGGCATGGGAATGAACCCACAACCTTTGGATTGGGAGACGACCACCCAATGTTGTTATACAATGTTTTAAAGGGGACATAAGGGAACGTTAACTTTGCTCTCGCAAGATGAATTCTCGCGGTATATGTGAGTTCACAAACTCCGGAGAATACCATCTTATAGCGCTCCCGCTGATAACCACCGTTCCCGAACCATTGGTGGTTCGGACCAATCACAGGGCGACATTGTGTTTGGAGGCGGGATATGCAACTGTGACGAAACCAGGAAGCCAGCGCCGACGCCAGAGATAACAAACAAACCCAACATGGACGCTACAATTAATTCTGTTCTCGCAGAATTACAAATGTGTAGAATGCCGCATCGTCCAATCAGCTTGAATTATTGTACAGAATGTACCACCTTTTCCCAACGAAATTACTGTGGAGAGGTACCAATCTGGCTATTGCCAGGTTAAGGGAACGTGACAATAATCAAGGCCATTCTTTTGTCAACTATGAAGTAAATTTATTTCTGCATTTTGCCAGATTGTCACAACTCGGCAGTTGTACTTAAGCACAGTTTCATTGCTCATGACTTGGCAGCTAGACCAGTCAGATCCGCCATTTTCAAACAGACTACACAGAAGGACCGCAAAACTACCATTTTAACACAGATCAATCGAAATGTGATGCACATTAGGGCTACACGATATTGGAAAAAAAACTGACATTGCGATTTTTTGGGGGGTCTGCGATATATTGCAATATATATTGCGATATTAAAAATTGAAGAATTTTCACCAGATGACTTGAATAGCTGTTTGGGAAGAATTTGTTTAACTCACCATGACGCCATTGTATTCATATAATATAAAACGCAAACGCGCATTGCATTTGGTTTCCGTTGTAATGAATGGAGGTAATTTCTTTCAAAACAAATGTTTGTCTCAGGAATGTGGCAAATAAAAAATTTAAAAAATGATTGTACAGTAACTCAAGTCTCCATGACACGAGTAATCAATTGAAAAAAAAAAAAAAAAAGTAATTTTGGGTGTGAACGACTCCTTTAATGTTTTATTCCAATGAAAAACTCTACATCTTACCACAAATATTTGTCTTATTTCTAATTAAATTATTATTATCATTAGCATTATAATAGATGCAAATTGTCTAAAAACTATTTACTTTTTAGGTGATAAGTCTTATTTTAAATGTAAAGTGATTTGTTTGGAACATAAATGAGAAATTTTAACTATTATTATTATTATTGTTGTTCTTTTATAAATATTAGTATATTAAGTACTGACTGATATTAATTTACCAACTGCAAGATGCAACTGCAGCCTGTGCCCAAAACACTGCAGCCTGGTCCACTTGTTTTATCCAGTTAACAACTGGATGAACCAAAATTTCCTTCAGCTGAACGAAAACAAAACGGAGCTCATTGTTTTCGGCAATAAAGAAAAGAGGATTGCTGTTAAAAAAACAGCTTGAGTCACTGTCTTTAGAAACTAAAGACCAAGTTCGAAATCTTGGGGTACTAATAGACTCAGATCTGACCTTCAGCAATCATATTAAATTCATCACTAAAACAGCCTTTTACCAGCTGAAAAACATATCCAGACTGAAGGACTGCATGCTTCAAGCAGACCAAGAGAAGCTTATCCATGCTTTTATCTCCAGCAGACTAGATTACTGTAACGGTCTTCTGACTGGACGCTCTCAAAAGAACATGAGACACTTGCAGCTCATTCAGAATGCTGCAGCTCGAGTTCTGACCAAAACAAAAAGATCAGAACATTAAGGGTGTCACGATTTCGATTTTTTATCGAAATCGATCGAAATTACGTCACGATTTCGAGCATCGAAATAGAAGAGAGGACACACGATTCGATGCCCCCCCCGCGCCCGCCGCCACCGCCGCCACCGCCACCTCCCAGGAAAGCAAATGAGACGCAGCCATTCAGCTACTAGCTAACGGCACTTGTTAGCTGACTTCTCCTGCAGTCATGATGGCAAGCGCGGACAGACACAGCAATGGTGCTTCAAGCCGCTCCCGCTTCTCTCGTCACCAGTTTGGAAACATTTTGCGTTCCCGGTGAGTTATGTCGACAACGTTCACGTTGTCGATAAAAAGACCACAGTTGCAAGATATGCTATGTGCGCGTACTGTACTCGGCCACGGTGTTACGCCCGGCTCGTCAAGGGGAAGGGAAGTAACACAATAACAGAAAATATAGAGTAGATAAACACGGGTCGACTTTAACATCTGAGTAGTTTTAATTGAAATTTCAGGCAGGGGTTTGACAAGGGAGTGAAAGTGGAAGGTGAACAAATAATAACCGCATTTGACAGAACTGACAGAACGGAGGAGAAACAATAACCAATAGGGGTATAATACACGGATACACAATAGCGTCGCGCTGGCACAGTCGTCCAATCGGAGTGTCGCGCTGGCACAGTCGTCCAATCGGAGTGTCGCGCTGGCACAGTCCTCCAATCAGAGTGTCGCGCTGGCGCATTCAAACTGAAGTACCATTATACGGGCACCAGCCGACACAAACACACACATACATACTAGGGGAGCGGAGCCGGCGGCGGGCCCGAGCCGCCAGCCTATAACAACGGGAAACACGACAAACATGACGGGACATTTACGCAGGCATCACAAAGATTTAGATTTATCAAATTCAACTAGAAGTGGGAAAACAACGGTCCAACCAACTATTTCATCCTCATTTACAGTGAAACTTCCACACACTTCAGCTCGCGCGAAACGCCAGATCCATAGGTCTATTTATAGCAGCAGACCTGCAGCCTTGGAAAACGCTGGATTCAAACATTTAATTAGTGTACTTGAACCACGCTACAGTATGCCCAGCAACTGTAAATGTTGGGATATAGTTTGTTCAGGCTGTATTTGTTCCATGACTTTGGATACAATATATTTTTTGTTGTTGTTGCACATTGCACATTATTTTAAGAGGAACGCACAGCACACTGTTGTAACCAAAAACAGTCAATAGATGGCAGGCACCCACTGTGACTTTTTGTTTTTGTTTTTTTATTTTTTATTTTACACTTCAGTAAGAACAAGACGGTTAACTTTATATTGTAAATAAATTCTTTGAATTTGATCATTCCTGCCTAATGTCAATTATCATATATTACATAAATTTACACAAAAATAATATGGAAATTGCATCACCTATATGTAGCCGATCTTTTGAAATAAGATTTACTGTACAATGAATAGAACCAATGATCATAGACTAGCCTTAGCCTACAGAAGCATATGCCTCTGTGTTATAAAGTGGGGGAGCGAAAAAAAAAAAAAAAAAAAAAATCGAAAAAAAAATCGAATCGTGACCCCAAAATCGAAATTTAAATCGAATCGTGGAGTTGGCGAATCGTGACACCCCTACAGAACATATTACTCCAGTACTTAAGGATTTACACTGGCTCCCTGTCAGCTGTAGAATCGATTTTAAAGTTCTGCTACTCGTCTATAAATCACTAAATGGTTTGGGTCCTGAATATATCCAAGAAATGCTGATTGAGTACAAGCCCAGCAGGGCTCTGAGATCTACAGACTTGGGCCAACTAGTGGAACCCAGAGTTCGAAGCAAACATGGAGAAGCTGCATTTACCTATTATGCTGCACACAGATGGAATAGGCTACCAACAGAAGTGAAGTCAGCCCCGAGTGTAAAGGCTTTCAAATCCAGGTTAAAAACTTTGCTTTTTTCTTATACCTTTGATTAGGGACTTTTAAACAGCTTTAATTAAGTGGTTTTTTTTTTAATTATTATTTTTATTTTTATCATTTTAAACTTCCTTATGTTAAATTTTTTAAAGTTTGTTGAATAATGTTTTAAGATTGTTAGTTTGTAACCTATTTTCATTTATTTTTCTTCCTCTGAATGTTAATTACTGTTTCTTGATGCTTATGTGTTGTCTTTCCTCGTGTAAAGCACATTGAGTTGCCTTGTGTATGAAATGTGCTATACAAATAAACTTGCCTTGGCTTGCCTTGCCTTGTTTAAGGCAGCTACATTCACCATATTTGCAGTATTGTCTGTCTGATGGCATTTCTTACTGCTTGCCGAGCGTGTGGATAATTTTTTCTTGAACCCCTCTTTAGTTACGGTGTTGAATGGCACCATGTATTTCGCCAGGTGAAAAGTCATTATATCTGTGATTTTGTCAGTGCTGTTTGGACTTCTTCTCATAAGGCGTGGCAAATGCATCTGTAATTGTTTTTTGAGTAGATGACGTTTCACCTCGTTTCCCACTTATTAGTTTGAACTGGTCATACAGGAGCTTGTGATGGCGATTCAAATAGTCAGACAGGTTTGTTGTTTTACCTCGTGTTGCGCCAACAACGGCAACTGTCGGCAGAGGTTTTTTTTTTTTTCTGCATCTTCTTTTTATAGCCATATTACGTGTGTTGACTTTCTTTTGGCAACTAAATCTTTAACTGCCGCTTGTACCGCTCTCTCCTCATGTGCATGTCGCTTGTTCGTGTTTTCAGAGCAGTAACAGCCTGTGAGAGTGGAGGGCGGAAGGGCCGCCGGTGACTGATCAACAGGAGGGACGGGAGTGCGAGACAGGCTGTGCAGAGCATGGAGTTTGCTGCTTTTATGAAGCAAAACAAACGTTTGCTTGCTCTTAAAAAAAACAAAACAACAAAAAGATGAAAACATTCCACGTCTTGCGATGTGGCTATTGCACATGCGCACTAGTGTTGTTCCGATACCGATACTGGTATCGGCAGAGGCCCTGATACTGCATTAAAACAGTGGTATCGGTATTGGTGACTCCTAACAAGTAACATGCTGATACCATTAATTCAAAGGCTAATATTGGACTTCGGATGAAGCATCTTGCGTCTTGCTCGTGCACGACATTCACTGATATGTGACATGTTCACTTCAAGCCGTTCTAGGATATCCTATTGGCCCCCGAATGCTCTGAACCAATGGCAGGACAGCTTTTCATGTTGAAAAAAACAAAACAAAAACGTAGGTATCGGTATGGTATCGGCATCGGCCGATACTGCAAAGCTGGGTATCGGAATCGGTATCAGGAGCCAAAAAACGGTATCGGAACAACACTAATGCGCACACATCGCGATGTTCAAACGTGCAGGCCTAATGCATATACTCAAATTAATGTTTCTTTTTTTAAAATTCTATACTTTTTCCAGATTTCTCAGTATAATTCAAGTAATTCAGGACATTTGAGTGAAAAGTTGTGTATCACTCTTTATATGCCACAATGTCGCTAGATAATGTCCAGAAGATTCTAGCTAGGTAATGTAGCTAATGCAAAAATAAAATAAAATAAAATAAAATACTAAACCCAAATAAACCTTGTTTTTCTCCCTTACATATTACTCCCAACTACTACGTTGTAGATGATTTACCAAAAACTGTGCAAGCTGCATTTGCTAAAGGGAGTCACTAGAACATATACTCACCATTCAAAGGAGCTACAGCAAAAATGTGTCTTTACGATGATATAAGGTGTCAAAGG
This sequence comes from Festucalex cinctus, assembly GCF_051991245.1. Lineage (NCBI taxonomy): Eukaryota > Metazoa > Chordata > Actinopteri > Syngnathiformes > Syngnathidae > Festucalex > Festucalex cinctus. The sequence goes on along the minus strand of NC_135411.1, from coordinate 59,287,822 downwards.
ATTATTTAAAATAAATAAATAAATAATAATAAAAAAAAAAAAAAAGTAGCAGTTGTAGTGAGTGCCAAGCAATGTAGAACTGAAATGTAACTAGAGCTGCCAAGATTAGTCGACTAGTCGTGACTACGTCGACGACCAAAAGCGTCGACGGCTAATATAAATAGTCGACTAGTCAGTTTTACATAATATATATCAGCTTTATATTTGTTTTTTCTTCCAAAACTGCCTCAACCGCTCGGTTGACTGCCTGCCGCTCGTCCTCCTGCCTGTGGCCTGCTCTTACTGGACGCACATTCGCAGTAGCATTAATCCGGGTCAGACGTGACGTCACCGGAAGCTATATACTCTTAGCACCAGCTGTACACAGTATGCTATCGTGGCTAACCGACATCGGACTTCGAAAGTTTGGGAACATTTCTACAAAGACGCTAAAGCGAATAATGTTCAATGTAAAATATGCAAGACAGACCTTGCCTTTCACGGCAGCTCATCGGCAATGCATGAGTGTTTGAGACGGAAGCAGCTTTTTTCGAATCCTTCTAACGGCGAGGGACAGTCATTTCAGCCGCTGTAAGTTATTTGGATGGTTAGCGTAGCAAAGTGCAAACGTGGACGCTAAGGGAGGCGCTTTCAGTAGTTAGCACACACTGTGTGATAAAATGTGCAACGTTGTTACAGCGACGTTATGGCTCAATAGTAAATGTGGCAACGATATCCTAACGCTACATTACAGTGCTAAAAGACTTTTTATATTGTTTACATGTTAGTTGTATTCATATTAGTAATTGGTATTTAGTTTTGGTTTTATTTTCAATTGCACTCAACATTTGTTATAAATATTAAAGGCAACAGTATTTGAGCTAAAAGTTCAAATGTACTATTGTATTTTTTTGGATTGCACAAGGAATTTTGGTACAAACTGCACTTTAATAAAAGTTGAATGTACTGTTACCTTTCACCTGTCACCATTTTTATTACTAACTTGTACACATATCTTTACAAATTCAAGCTATATGCTAATGATGGTTATATAAGAGTAGCTGCTTGCTGTCAGCCGCTTAAAAATATTGGCCTAAGTCGTCAAAATAAAAAAATAATACTGGCCATCTTTGCGAAAATTGGCTACATCCTTAGTTGAACAGATAGTTTATTATTTTATGTATATATAATTATACCCCTGAAATGAAAATGAAATTAATAGGTAATCAGAATGTGGTTCTGTTTTTGGTGTTTTCTGAGGAAACAAGGGTCAAAAAAGACTTTGGGCAATTATTTAAGGAGGCTAACGATACGATACGATTAGTCGACTAATTGCGACTACTGTTGGTGATTAGTCGACTAGCAAAATAGTCGTTTTTGGCAGCCTTAAATGTAAACATACTATAAGTTGCTACTGTATGGTAATGATCTAATCTACCTAGAGAGGATCAAGAATTCTTGATCAAAATACGCTCACAAGTCACAACCAAGTTTTCACGTAGGTCATATATTGTTGCACCATTTCAACCTCACCTCTCTCCTCAGCATCTTCAAAGTCGTCATTCAGTCTTTCTCCAACTCGCCGGTAATAACCAACACTCAGTGCATCAAGCCGCTTTTCCCCACCATCTCCTTCTGCCTTTGACTCGTCTTCAGTTTTTTTCCTCTTGCTCTCTCCTCCATAGCCCGCTGCCTGGCCTCTCTTTTTAGTGCCTCCTTTCTGGGGCTTCTTGACTTCTGCCTTTTCCAGCATCCTTTGAATGAGTACAACATGCAGCTTAGTGTCATGACAACCGACAACAAAATTGAGAGGCTTTTTACCTCTTAAAATTATTTGGCCACAGCAAATGACTGATTAAGTCAGATGGTACAAGTCAAGTCGAGTCATCTTTATTTATAGATTTGGGATATCACCGCTCCACGCATCTTAATTAGACTGGCTGTAATGACAGACACTTATTTTACTTTTTGGGGTGCATTATTCATAACAATAGCAACAAGGTAAAGTTAATTTCTAAGAATCTGTCAGAAGTTGCCATGACTGGCAACTCTCCTGCTAGCGCTACTTTGCCGGCCAATCACCGGACTGAGTTATGGACTGCGTGTGGTTGCTGTCTCACTTCACCCCCTTCTGTCTCTTCACGGGTTGGCTGTTATCAGCATTACCTGCCTGACCATAACCATAACTATTCATTTCTTCAATAAACTCGTGATATAAAACGACTTGTTTACAACTCCAGACTGGCTGGAGGAAATTGTAAACATAACAAAAATAAAAATAGAATAATTAATACATTATTCCTGTAATCTAGCACCTGTGAGGCGTCTGTTCTACCCACTACTGCACTGCTGGTACACAATTACCGGCGCAAAATTTATACTTTTACTTCTTGGCAAAGAATTCACGGCAAAATAACGCTAGGTGACGAGTTACTCGCGGTAAAATAACCACTGCGTTGTCGTTTTCTTTGTTTGGTGGCGAACTGGTTGAAGAGATGTGTGATACGATTGTTGTTGTTGTTTCTCTTTTAAAGAAGTGGGCACATTTTAGAATTCTCAACTGAAACTTAATAATAACGCAATACTGTACCAGATGGGTGTGAAAATGTACAACATCGTAACGTACTGAAATTCAAGCAGAGCAAGTTAGCTAACCTCGAAAAACTAAAAAATATATATATACATATGTAAAGCATTTTCGAACGACATTTAAAATAAGCAGCAAAATCGAAATGAAAAGGCGTACTCACGTGAAGCACGCAGCGAGCCAATCCTACTTCCGGGTGCAGTGTAACCCTTTTCTTCTTCTATGATTTGTCAGAGTAAATAATTGTTTGCTACCGCCACCTACAGCATTGGCATACGCGATATTGGGCTACGTTCCGCTTCCAGTGCTGTTTTAATTTTGTTGCTTCTACCTTCACTGTGTTATTCAGTTTCTCAAAATAAAATAAATAAAATAAATAAAATACAGCTATGCCTGACATTACTATTTCTCATTTACGTGTGGATTTACAGCCAGACTGAACAATGAAAATGAAAGACAAGATAATGTAAGATGTAATGTGAAAATCTATGCGTCTTCTCACATTGCATTTCCATTTCCTTACCCCAAAAGACCTTAATTTGAGTTAAAATTCAAGACTGTAGTAAGATGGTCCAGTTGTTATTTTCTTGAAACTGGAGAAAAGGAAAAGGCACTGGTCCCTGCTAAACTGCGTTTGAAACGGAAGATAAGTATACTGAAGTACTGTGTGTCTGTCACGCCGCCACCGGCGTGGCGGTTCATGCTTTTATTTTTATAGTCATGTTCCCGTTTTATTTTGAAAGTTCTAACTCTCCTCTCACCCCAGGTCACTTGCTCTTCCTGCAGCTCACTAATTACCGGTCCCCGCCCATGATCATCACCACCTGCCACCAATCAAGCCAGACAATAAAAGCCACCCGCATTCTCCCCTCAGTGCCGAAGTGTCACATCTCAGTGCATGGAAGCGTCCTCACAGCCTTTGAATCACAGTCCTTGTTTTATGCCTTGCCTTGCCTTGCCTTGCCTTGCCTTGCCTTGCCTTGCCTTGCCTTGCCTTGCCTTGCCTTGCCTTGCCTTGTCTTGCGCCCTTAGTTTGCCCCTTGTTTTCCTCCCAAGTGGAGCGCTTTCTGTTGTCCCTGTTTTTGAGTGCCCTTTTTGTCTCTCCAGTTTGGAGCTCTTTTTGTTCAGCCTTTTTTCCCTCTTTAAGAGGCGTTTTGAGTTTCGTGTTATTAAAGCTGCAGCCTTGTTGGCCAACTTTACATCTGCGTCTGAGTCCTACCTCCTCTCGTCGTGTCAGTACACTTCGGCCAGCATGGACCCAGCAGAAAAGTTGGAGGCTGCACTACGTAGGCAGGCCGCCCGCCTGTCGCACCAGGAGGAGGTCCAGCAGGCCATGGTCACCCGGATGGGAGAACTCGCTGGACAGGTGCAGGAGCTGGTGAGCCACCTGCAACCATCACGAAACCGGAAGCAGCAGCTGAACCACCGACCCCAACTCCAGCATTGGCCGGAGTAGGACTGAGACTGGCTTCCCCGGAGCGATACTCGGGAGAACCAGGACACTGCCAGGCATTCCTGACAGAATGTGACATACATTTCGAACTCTCACCACAGGCTTTTCCCACAGACCGTTCCCGCGTGGCCTTCATGATTTCCCACCTGACGGGACGAGCCGGAGACTGGGCCACCGCGGAATGGGCACGGCACTCCCCGACCTGCTCAACCGCAGCCGGGTTTAGCAGGGCTCTCAGCCAAGTTTTCGATCCAGTCAACATGGACCGTGAAAAGACTCGAGAACTCAGCAACCTCAGACAAGGCACAGAATCGGTTAATGATTACGCCCTCCGATTCCGAACTCTAGCAGCCAAGAGTGGCTGGAACGACACAGCTCTCTTTGATCACTTTTTGAAGGAGCTCACAACCTCCATGCAGGAACTCTTGCTGCCCGTGGACTTACCCGGCGACCTAGACTCATTGATTTCGCTGGCCATTCGCACGGATTATCGAAGGCGAGATCTTATGCAGACCAGCGGACACCAACGGAGACCCGGCTCTGGATTCCTCCGGCACTCATCAGCAAGAGAGTCTCCACAAGGTGCACTTCCCCAGTCGTCCACCGCGGGAAGGGCCAGCGAGAGTGGCGAGGAACCCATGCAGTTTGACCGCGCCCGACTGACCCAACACGAACGCCGGCGACGTCGTCAGGAGGGGCGTGCTACTACTGTGGAGAACAAGGCCATCTGGTGGTAGCCTGTCCCACCAAGAGAGGCTCCCCGGTGAGTTCGGTGAGTCCCGACTCTCCCACACAAGTCAAGACCCGAAAACTCACTCACATCAGGATTTCTTGCCATGCCATTACCACAGACTTGCCAGCTCTCATCGACTCCGGGGCAGATGAGAGCCTCATGGATTGGGGATTAGTGGAGAAGTTGCAGGCGAGCACGGAGCCACTAACCACCAATATGAGGGCCAGGGCACTCAATGGAAAGGACTTATTCATCATCACGCATATCACAGAGCCTCTCGAGGTCCATATTGGGCAGCACCGAGAATTCATTTGTTTCCATGTTTTTCGATCCCCGTCACACACACTGGTCTTGGGACATCCCTGGTTGCGCTTGCACAACCCCCGCATTGACTGGCGATCTGGGCAAATCCTGGACTGGGGAAAGGACTGTGAACACCATGGGCTGGAGCAGCCAGCGGCAGAGGCACCCTCAGCTGCCGTCCGCCAGGTGACTCTCGCGACCGACCATGACTACCCGGACCTGAACACCGTTCCCGCATGCTATCATCATCTCCGAGAGGTGTTCAGTAAATCCAAGGCCATGTTACTCCCTCCACATCGACCCTATGACTGTTCGATTGAGATGATCGGGATCTACCATTCCCAAAGGTAGATTGTACTCTGTTTCGGGTCCCGAACGCAAAGCCCTCAACGAGTACATTGACACGTCTTTGAAAGCCGGACTTATCCGGCCATCCTCATCGCTAGCTGGAGCTGTTTTTTTCTTCGTGGGCAAGAAGGATGGCTCCTTACGGCCTTGTATTGACTACAGCCCCCTGAATGAAATTATGATCAAGAATCGATATCCTCTGCCCTTGATGTCATCCGTATTCGACCAGTTGCAACAGGCCAAAGTATTCACCAAATTGGATCTCCGAAGCGCTTATCATCTTGTCAGGATTCGTGAAGGTGACGAGTGGAAGACCGGCTTCAATACTCCCCGCGGCCACTACGAATATCTGGTCATGCCATTTGGACTCACCAATGCGCCGGCTGTTTTCCAGGCCATTATCAACGATGTGCTCAAAGACTTCATAGACCATTTTGTATACGTTTATCTCGACGACATCTTGATCTACTCACCAGATTTGAAAACCCATCACCAACATGTGACCCAGGTCTTGAAACGTCTTCTCGAACACCAGCTCTACGTAAAGGCTGAGAAAAGTCTTTTTCATGTGGACACTATCTCATTCCTGGGATTCGTCGTATCACCCGGGAGAGTCAAGATGGAGTTGGAGAAGGTCAGCGCGGTCCGAGATTGGCCCACGCCCGAGTCAAGAAAGAAGGTGCAACAATTCCTGGGCTTCGCCAATTTTTACCGTCGTTTCATTCGCAACTTCAGCACCATCGCTGCTCCACTCCATGCTTTGACCTCCCCTCAACAATGTTTCAGCTGGACTCCTGAAGCCAACGCCGCCTTCACCGAACTCAAGAAGCGTTTCACAGAGGCGCCGATACTCAAAGTCCCCGATCCGACTCGCCAGTTTGTGGTCGAGGTAGATGCCTCCAATCTTGGAGTCGGGGCCGTTCTGTCCCAACGTAGCCAGGAGGATGGCAAGGTTCACCCATGCGCCTTTCTGTCCCGGAAACTATCCAAGGCCGAGCGCAACTACAGCGTTGGAGACCGAGAACTTCTGGCGGTTAAGGTCGCACTCGAAGAGTGGAGGCACTGGCTGGAGGGCGCAGAACACCCCTTTATCATATGGACCGACCACCGCAACTTGGAGTACCTTCGTCAAGCCAAAAGACTGAACCCTCAACAGGCCAGGTGGTCATTGTTTTTTAACAGATTTTCTTTCTCATTAACTTACAGACCAGGAAGCAAGAACATCAAAGCTGACGCACTTTCACGAATTCATGATCCTGATACCACTGAGACCGAACCTGAACCCATCCTGCCACAAGACTGCGTAATAGGAGCGATGTCCTGGCAGATCGAGGAGGGGGTCAAGGAGGCCCTCAAAAACACGAGCCCACCTAAGGAGTGCCCACCACGACGGCTCTACGTACCAGAGGCCCTGCAAGCTCAGGTGATCCATTGGGCACACACCTCTCGTTTGTCTTGCCACCCAGGAACTCGCAGGACCCTGTTCGCCGTCGCCCGGAGGTTCTGGTGGCCTTCCATGGAGACCCCGGTGCAGGAATACGTCAAGGCCTGCCCAGTTTGTGCCAGAAATAAGTCATCAAATCAACCTCGGATGGGCCTCCTCCAACCACTCCCAATACCCTCAAGACCCTGGGCGGAAATATCACTGGACTTTGTTACTGGACTTCCCGCTTCACACGGTAAAACCACAATACTCACAGTTGTCGACCGCTTCTCTAAGATGGTCCGCTTCATCCCATTGCCCAAGCTACCCTCAGCCAGAAGAACAGCAGAGATCATGATTGACCAAGTATTCGGGGTCCATGGATTCCCTCGACACATAGTGTCGGACCGCGGCCCTCAATTTGTGTCTCGATTTTGGAGGGAGTTCTGCAGAACCCTAGGGGCAACGGCCAACTTAACCTCAGGTTACCATCCGGAGGCCAACGGACAAGCTGAGCGGCTCAATCAGCAGCTAGAGACCGGACTCCGATGCTTGGTCTCCCAAAACCCCTCATCATGGAGCAAGAACCTGGTATGGGTCGAACTTGCGCATACCTCTCTACCCACATCTGCTACAGGAATCACGCCCTTCAAATGTGTTCACGGCTAAGATCCTCCTTACTTCGCGGACCTGGAAGAGGAAGCCTCAGTGCCCTCGGTCCACGCCATGGTCCGCAGATGTCGCCGAATCTGGTCAGCAGCTCGACTGGCACTACAGCGTCAAGGGGACAGGGTGAAAAGAGCTGCTGACCGGAGGAGGATGCCCGCGCCACAGTACCTGCCGGGCCAAAAGGTCTGGCTGTCCACAAACAAGTACATACATTATACATCAGTGAACAAATAAGAGGTAGTGAATAAAAAGATAAAGATGTGAAAACAAAGCTTGAACTATATACTGCACAGATTAGATCAGGGGTGTCCAAACTTTTTCATTTGAGGGCCACATACAGAAAATCAGAAGGACGCAAGGGCCACATAATGTTATGAAGAGAAATTGTTTAGTCCTAAAAATTGTACAAATAATTTATTTGTTTTTGCATATTTAGAAAAATGCTACAGTATATAAACAAATTTATTTGTAATATGGCAGTAGGGTTATTATAGTTTTGAAATTTTTCATTTTAGTTAGTTTTTATTAGTTTTCAGGGTGGTTCTGTTAATTTTTATTAGTTTAGTTATTTAAAAATACTTAGTTTTAGTTTAGTTTGTTAGCGTCAGTATTATTATTATTATAATTAAATGTGTATTACTTGTGCGCAATATTTAAAAAACACCATGGGAGCAACGTCATCTGAAGGTGCTTTTCTATTGGCTGCTGCTAGATGACGTCACTTCTGTGTGACATACTTTCAAACATCATTATTCTGGTTCTATTTCGTCCCTCCTGACCACCAGGTGGCGGTGCTGTAAACAGCACGGAATTCCCCTTGTCGCGACAGTGTAATCGAGTAAGAATGACAAAAATGCTCGTTCTTGGTTCCGGCTGACGTCGCACCGTATATAAAAGGGAACGTCGTCAGAACACATCCTCTTTAACCTTTCTCGCACAGCGTTATACGCTCCGTGCCGTCGCGAGTAGCCTGTGATCTGGTGGATCGGGGCTGCGGGTGTGTCTCGCCCCCCGTGGCTGCGACGGTTCAGTACATTTTTTCTTTCGCAATGGTTATGGAGAGACTGGATCTCTCTTGCCATCATTACGAGAGCCACTTTTGCCACCCCTTGGCTGTGACAGCTTCAGGCCGGTGCGTATGAGTTCGATTGTCATCTCTAACGAAAGCCGTTTGGATTGCTTTGGTATGACTTGCTGGTGCGGGTACGGCTAATAGTATCTTCTCCTAGCTTGTTTTGTGTTCGGTTGGAGTGTGTGATTTCAGGCTGACACAACTCTTGCCAGAGCACCAGCTGCTTTGATGTTGCTAGCTAGCTAGCTAGGGTGCTGTTACACGCCGACTGTTTATGACGCCACATAGAGCTGCTCGCTCTGTGTGTGCCCTCTCCTCGCGAGGCCGATCCGCCATTTCAGTGCAGCTTCGGCACATCGACCGCGTACGTGACACTTCCATTGCGTGTGGTCGCTCCCTCCTCACGGTGTCGGCCGCCGTTGTTGCGTAGAGCTCCGTTTGATTCCGTTGGTGACGGGGCGGCTCGCCTCCTATCCCAGACGAAGATAGCAGCATTTCGGCGCACAATCACTGACTGCGTGGAGATTGCAAGCTGCTATGGAAGATGCCACCAGCTGTAAACACTGTGGAGGCTCCTTCCTGCCGGAAGAAGGTCGCACGGACTGCTGCCTCGACTGTCGCTCAGGTGCTGACGCGGCAGCGGCCCGCCCCCCTGGGGCCACTACGTCGACTGATGTGCTGCCACAGCAGACCTCGGTAGCCGAGCTGGGGAGGCCAGCGTCGGGAGTGGAGTTTACCCCCCCCGCGGGGCCCGGCCTAAACGCAGGTCGGTTTCTCCTGCGCATACCCCTGCAGGTAAGAAAAGCAGGTCTGAGTCGCAGTTGGCCCCTCAAATGAGGCGACTATGAGGGCGATGCAGGCTCAGTGGAGTGGCCAATTCCTTTCCACTTCACAGGCCACAGTGGGGGTGGGGATTGACAGCCGGGGTGGGGATTGCTGAGGTGGACGTGCCCGAGGCAGCCCCCCACTTGTTCCCCCCGGCGGACGAGGTCGACGATGATGCAATCTCCATTGCAGCCTCTGGAGCCTGTTTCCAAGAGGCTGAGGACGAGGATGATGTGGGAGACTCTGTGTCCGTTACACCGACGTCTCCTCCATCAGAGCAGTTTTCAGCGGGTGTGGACGTGGCGCGGAAGGTTATGCTCAGCGCCTTCAAACGTCTTGAGTTGGACACGTCAGTGTTTTCCCAGCCTCCTGCCGAATGTGGCCTCTCTCCTATGGACCACTCAGAGGGCTTTTGGGTCCCTGAATCTCATCTGTTCTTGACTGATCTTCAGGCCTGCTGGCTTAACCCGAGTGTTTTCCCTCGGCTTCCTGCGGATGGACGTGTGCTGACTAATATGCGGTTCCCTGCTCCTATCGGGCTGGGACATATGCCTAAGGTGGAGTATTCTGTTGCTTCACTGATCGTCTCTGCGGAGGAAGCCTTGAGAGAGGATGCCAGGTGCCCTGACAGTCAGTGCCGCCTGACGGATGAACTGGTAACCAGGTCATATAACGCAGCGGCAGTTGTTCCCTTCCTGGCCAATGCACAGGCTCATCTCCTGCTGGCTCTTTCGGCCGCTAACGCGGCCGGCGAAGTGGAGAAGGTCTCAGCGTTTTGTAGTATGGCTTTGAGAGATTTGTCCCTCCTTGCTCGGGAGCAGGGCCGTTGTATGTCTTTGCTCACCCGGGTACGCCGCCAGATCTGGCTGGCTCAGTCTCCCTTGCGGGAGACCTCCCGGAGGGAACTGCGACGCCTCCCGGTGTTCCGGGCCAGCTTTTCAGCTCGGCCGCGACAGGAGCACATGAACGTACGGTGCGTGCCAATGACTCAAAGCAGAAGTTTGCTAGCCTTACCAGGCCGTTTGTTCCTGCAAGCCCTTGGCGCACGGCGACTGTGCCCCGCCCCTTTGCCGCGGGCTGGACAGACTTTTCGTCATCCAGGGGGTTCCGTGGCTCGTCGGCCCTCACAGAGACAGGGTACGGATGCCCGTGGGGACCGTCCCTCTGAGCGAGGCCAACCCAGTCGTCCTCGGGCTGCACGCACTGTACACCATCCCTCCCGAATCCGAAATCCGGGAGGGCTAGGGATTGAGCCCGTGAGGCCGGCAATCGGTTACTTTTCCTGTCGGCAGCTCAGTTGCTGGGCTGCCCTCTCCTCGGACCCATGGGTGGTTTCAACCTCAACTCATGGGTACAGGATTCAATTCCGACGCCGGCCCCCTCTCTCCAACCGGGTCAGAGAGACGGTCATCAGCGACCCGGTGAGGGCACTGGCTCTGGAACAGGAGCTAGAGGCCCTACTAACCAAGTCCGCTATCGAGGCAGTGGATCCCTTGGCTCACCAAGGGGGATTCTACTCCCCCTACTTCCTCATCCCCAAAAAGATAGGCGGATTCCGCCCTATCCTGGATCTGAGGGGGCTCAACCGTTATCTCAAGGTGCTACCTTTCCGCATGCTCACTACGTCGGCCGTGTTGAGGACGGTCGCCCGGGGAAAATGGTTCACCTCAATCGACCTGAAGGATGCTTATTTCCACGTCCCTGTGGCCCATCAGCAGAGGAAGTTCCTCCACTTTGCCTACAGGTTTCGCCACTGGAAGTTCAGAGTGCTCCCATTCGGTCTATCACACTCTCCCAGGGTGTTCACGCGGGTGGTGAAGGCAGCCCTTGTACCCCTGCAGTCGCGGGGGATGAAAGTGCTCCCGTATCTGGACGACTGGCTGATATGCGCACCGTCCAGGGCTCAAGAACTCCGAGATACGAGCGTGCTTCTGGAACATGTGGCAGGTCTCGGCCTCAAGGTCAACCTAGCGAATTCCTCTCTTGTTCCGTCCCAGAGGACTTTGTTCATAGGGATGTTGTTAGACACCACCTCCATGACAACTCGGCCTTCCCCACAAAGGGTGGACGATGTACTGCGCCTCGTCTCTCTCTTCCGGGCCAACGTGAAGCTGCCATACGTCCAGTTTCTGCGGCTGCTGGGAAAATTGACATCCCTGACGGCCCTGGTGCCGCTGGGCCTGCTGTTCTGCGGCCATTGCAACGGTGGCTGAACAGTTTCCGCCTCAATCCCCTGCGAAACAATCAAACGGGTCTTCGTGTGGCCAGGCGGTTTGTTGTTGCTCTGGCGCCGTTGCGGCGCAGGACAGTTCGGGCTACGGGAGTTCCGCTGGGGGTGGTACCAGCACGCCGCGAAGTGGTCACCACCGATGCCAGTTTGAGGGGCTGGGGTGCAGTCTGGCAACACAGAACTGCGCGGGGTCAGTGGTCTGCTGCGGACAGCTCGCTTCACATCAATGTGCTGGAACTCCCAGCGGTGCATCTGGCCCTCATCCACTTTTTGCCAGACGTGGCGGGGAGACACGTTCTGGTGCGGTCGGACAACACCTCCACTGTGTATCACATCAATCATCAGGGAGGGACGAGGTCAGCCCAGTTACTTCGGGCCGCACAACGTCTTCTCAAGTGGGATGCTCCCCGCCTTGCCAGCCTGCGGGCTGTGTTTCTCCCAGGCATTGCCAACCAGTCGACGGACGCTTTGTCCCGCCATCGTCCGCCTCAGGGAGAGTGACGTCTCCACCCGGAAGTGGTCGGCGACATTTGGAGGCGCTTCGGCAGAACAGCAGTCGACCTGTTTGCCTCAGAGAAGTCCACTCACTGCCCCCTCTGGTTTTCTCTGAGGGAGAGGAGCAGCCCACTGGGCCATGATGCGTTTGCACACCCTTGGCCGAGAGGTCTCCATATGCTTTTCCTCCTCTCCCCCTCGTTCACCTGACTCTTCAAAGGATCCTTCAGGAGGGTCACACGATGTTGCTGGTGGCCCCCTTTTGGCTGGCCCAGACGTGGTTTCCTCTTTTCAGCCGTCTTTGCTCATCCGACCCGTGGCCCCTGCCCGTTCGGCTGGATCTTCTGTCACAGCAAGGGGGGCAGATTTGGCATCCCGATCCTCGTCGGCTCAGGCTGTGTGTCTGGCCGCTGGAGGGCGTGACTCAGGGTTGACAGCGTGCTCGGCGTCTGTCAGGCACACGATCCTGAATGCCAGGGCCCCTTCCACTCGTTTGCTGCTTCCTGCTTGCCTAGTGTGTAGACGCAATGTGCTCTGCTCCTGCTTTGCTTTGCATTCTTTCAGCTGATAACTGCTTTTTTCTTTCTTTTTCTGGGATTTTTCCTGGACATTTGCCTCGATGTGGCTGTACTACCTTTTTGTTTGGTAGATACAACCAGCTGGGCGCATTTTTCAAAAAAATTTTTGGGAAACTCCTCACGATAACGTGAGCATAGCCTGCTAATCAGCATGCGACTGCTACTAGCAGCATGGCTGGACGAATGATGCCTTCCATCTCGACCGATGAATACCACAAACTTCTTCAGAAGATGGCAGTGCTGGAGACAAGAATGCACCGCCTTGAAATGTTTGTGGAGGTGAATGGAAAATCGTGGAATGACACCACACTGCCAATGTCTCCAAACGGTGGTCATGAGCATGCTAACAAACAGCTAGCTCCATCCACCGATCCTCTGTGGAATGTGCTGGGAGCAAAGCCAAAACTGAGGAGTCGTCGCCCAACAGCTGGACCTGACCGCCAACTAATGCAAAAGGCTACCTCAACCCCAAGAAATCAGTCTTGGTCGTTGGTACCAGCAAGAAAAAGGAAACCGTCTCTTGGCCGACGAAGACAAAATACTGATATCGAACTGAGAAACAGGTTTGCCGTGCTGTCGCCGAGCCAGCAAGCCTCTGCGGATCACAGCACCAGTCAAAGGTATGAAACCGGACCTTCTCAGCAAATGCGTTCAGCTACTGAGACACAAACACTGATAATAGGTGACAAAGCCTTGTTTGGTGTTAAACGTCTGTGCAGCAGAAAAAACACAAAATTTCTATGTTTTGCTAATGACATGGTGCTGGACATTTCTGAAAAAGTTGGCAAGATTGCTACTGACTACCCGACTGTGAAATCGATTGTGATTCACGCAGGAGCATTCGATGTGTTGAAAAAACAGTCAGAGATACTGAAGCAAGACTTTATTACCCTTCTACACAAGATGATATGCCTAAACGCAGAGGTTTTTCTGAGGGATCCTCTGCCTACTGTCCGACCAGGTGATGAGTGTTTCAGTCGGATTATGTCACTCTCGAGATGGCTGAAAAGCATCTGTGCTTCTTACTCAGTGAACTTTATTGACAATTTTTCCATGTTTTGTGAACGTCGCCATCTTTTCCAAAGCAATGGGATTTATCTCAATAAGCATGGAGTCAGATTACTGACAGCCAACATCTTCCATAGCGTGCGTCACTGGACGCCATGTTCCCAAAACAAATGACATGAAACACAACAACCGATAAGAAGAGGGTCTGTTGAGGCTGGCTCACTATCTTCCACTCCCTACCCATCAGAACAAATTGATTTGTCCTCATCTGCCCACACTCCAAACACCGACCATCCAGCTCCCCTGCTCCCGAACGACGCCTGCCAAACACCACGATCACCACCACCAGTTTCACTACCAGATGCACCCCTGCGCTGTTCATCGCCCCCAAGCGACGCCTGCCAGACAGCGCCACTACCAGATTCACTGCCGGACGCATCCCCGCACTGTGCACCGCCCCCGAATGACCCGATGACTGACTCGCCAGCGAGTCTCACCAATAGGTTGAGCAATCTGGTCAATCTCTCCATACAACTAAATAAAAGTCTCTTCAGGCAGCTGTCTACTGATGACGGTTCTCCCATGCTCCCCCCAAGACGCCACATTCAGCTATCTACTAATCGTCTGACTCCACCAAGCCTCAGCAAACAGCTCCCCACCCGCCGACCTCCATCTTTGGCTATGGAGAATCTCAACTACAGCTCGGTCTGATATGCTTTGGGTCCAGACTACATATACAATATAAAAAAATGTGTGTTCCCAGAATAAGTCAGGACCCAAGGAAGCTTGTAGCATTCCTGTGATTATAAGAAATAGAAAGTTGGCAAAAGAAATTAGAAGAAATAAGTCAGAAGCTACAAACCTAGTCAGTATAGCTTGTCAACCTCTGACTAAACCAGCGTCTCCGATTACCACTGTGAGACTAGCGCTACTAAATACAAGATCACTAGTTAACAAATCATTGTTGATTCATGATTATTATGATCTTGACTTATTTCTCCTCAGTGACTATGTGCTATACAAATAAACTTGCCTTGCCTTGCCTTGCCTTGCCTTTCTGTATGCTAACAGGTGGATGTTGTTTACTGAGTGGTGTGTCAACAGCGGATTGGACCCCGTGACGTGCCCTATTCCGGCTGTTTTGGAGTTCCTTCAATCTGTGTTTGACAAGGGGCGCTCCCCTTCTACTATCAAAGTCTACGTGGCGGCGATTTCGGCTCGCCATGTTACCCTTGATGGCAACTCAGGGGGTTGCCATGGTCTCGTGTCTTCCTTCCTTAAGGGAGCCCTTCGCCTTCGTTCGCGGACCCCGCCTCGGGTCCCCGCCTGGGACCTTCGCTTGGGTCTCAACACACTGTGCAAATCCCCCTTTGAGCCGCTGGCCGAGGTGGAGTTGCGGTGGTTGTCTCGTAAGACTGCATTTCTACTTGCGATCGCTTCCGCTAAGCGGGTGGGGGAGCTCCACGCTCTTTCTGTTAGTCCAGAATGCCTGCGTTGGCACCCCAACGACGCAGGGGTCACATTGTGGCCAAATGCGGCTTTTGTGCCCAAGGTTTTGTCGGGCTCCCATGCCATGCCCTATTCGCCTTGCGCCTTTTCCTCCGACCTCAATGGACGGAGAGGCCGCTCCAGGCCTCTGCTGTCCTGTGAGGGCACTCCGTTCTTATTTGGAGGCTATGACACGCTGCCGTACATCCACCCAGCTGTTTGTGTCTTACGGCGGCCCAACAAAGGGGGCCGCTATTTCCAAACAACGCCTCTCTCAATGGATCGGAGATGTGATTCGACATTCGTATATAGTCGCGGGTCGCTCCCTTCCGATGGCGGTTCGCAGTCACTCCACCAGGGGTGTGTCTACGTCGTGGGCTGCACTGAGGGGCATGCTCTTGGAGGACATCTGTGCGGCTGCCTCGTGGTTGTCGCCCTGCACGTTCTCAAGGTTCTACAGCTTGGATGTCACCTCTCCTCATCCACTGGACGTGGTTCGTGGTCCTGCAGAGGCCCCGTTGTGAGGTACATTTTGCAGGGTCTTCATGACATCGCTGGTATTCGGCGTTCCGTGCTAGTTACAGCACCGCCACCTGGCGGTCGGGAGGGACGAAATAGAACGAAAGTTACGAATGTAACTACGGTTCTGATTCCCGAACGACCGCCAGCATTGCTTGTCACTCAGAACCCTCGTGTTGGTTTGCGCGAGAAAGGTTCTAGAGGATGTGTTCTGGTGACGTTCCCTTTTATAAACTGTGCGACGTCAGCCTTAACCAAGTACGAGCATTTTTGTAATTCTTACTCGATGATGCTGTCGCAACAAGGGGAATTCCGTGCTGGTTACAGCACCGCCACCTGGCGGTCGTTCGGTACTCATAGAACCGTAGTTACATTCGTAACTTTCGTTTTATCAAAGTAAAGCTACTAAAAAATCACATTTTAAATCATCCCCAAAGGCTCATGCATTAAGTTAATTACCAAAGACTAAAACGAAAGGCATTTTTGCTATAATTATAGTTTTAGTTAGTTTTGTAAACATAAAATGTAGTTTCAGTTAGTTTTAGTTTTTTAAAAGCATTTTCGTAGTTATTGTATTTCGGTAACAATGTTGTTTTTTGAATTTTAGTTTTAATTTTTTCATTAGTTTTGGGTAACTAAAATAACCTTTTTTTTTTTTTTTTTTTTTGTTCTTTTTTTTAAAAGAGCTCAGAATTGTTCATTCGGTAGTCTTACCGATTCAACGTCTTATCATCATTGCTCTTTTTTTGTGTGTGTGTGTGTGTGTGTGTGTGTGTGTGCGTGCAAATACGTATAAATTTATACTCATTAATTCACCTAAAGCCTTATAAATATCCCATTACCCTTCGCCTTAACCAGGTACTTCAGAATCTTGCCAGAGTCGTGAGGTTCAAATGGTCAGGAGACCAGAGAAAAGGTCAGAAAAAATAAAGAGAAAAGAAAGATAAGTCAAAGTGAAATCCAGCACCGACCAAACACTTCCTGCCTTCCCCATGATTACAAAATCAAAGTCTTACGCCAACCCCGGAAGCCTCTAAATTCCAGCAAATTTAGCGAGATCTCAAGAGACCAGAGGAAAAACTAAAGAGAGGAAGGAGGGAAGGATCGATAAGGCAGAGTGAGATCCATAGAAGCCAGTACATCCAATCCATCAAAGTGAAATCCAGCACCAACAAAACCCCTCCTGCGTGGTTACAAAACCAGAGTCTTATGCCAACCCCAGAAACCTCAAACTTCCAATAAATTGAGATCTCAAGTGACCAGAGGAACAACTAAAGAGAGGAAGGAGGGAAGGATAGATAAAGCAAAGTGAGATCCACAGACACCAGCACCCACTGATTCAAGGGGCTGTGGGAGGGAGAGGCTACTTCTGTTGAGTTTCAGTAGATGCTGGTGCGACGGATCTGGCATGCATAAGGACCACCACCAAAGAAAGAAGCCGTCAACCGCGGTCCAGCGGTCCGCGGTTCTGCTCCCATAATCTTAAATGGAACGACTGATTATTAAGTTGAAAGTCGGGGTTATGCCAAATGGGAGAGAGCCCACAGGGCGCCAATTGGGAGTTTGTAATTTCTAATGCCTTCCACCAGGCAGTCAGGGTGGCGGCTATCATTGGGTTTTCAAAACAATTATGTCGTTTTATTGATTTTGTAATAAAGTGTAAATCTAACAGTCTAAGATTATTACAATCCTTCTGCTCCAATTCCAACCAACAGTTAGCATCTCTGTTGGATTGTGTCCATAGCACAAGATATTGTAGTTGATTAGCTATATAATAGTACATACAGTTTGGTGCCTCTAAACCTCCTTTAGATTTACTTTCCTGAAGAGTAGATAGACTAATTTTGGCTTTTTTTTTTTATTCCAATAGAATTTTATGATAGCAGAGTCCAGCGATTGGAACCAGTTAGACGTAGGTTTAAATGGAATCATTGAAAATAAATAATTAATCTTTGGTAAAACTTTCATTTTTATAGTAGCTATCCGTCCTATTAAAGAGATCGGAAGATTATTCCAGCGCTCCAGATCACTACGGATACTATCCAATAATGGTAAAAAATTTAAAGAAGTTAATTCAGTTAACTTTGGTGAAATTTTAACACCTAAGTATTTTACCTGTAGGAAAGGAGTAGTGTGGATCCTGACTTGTAGGATTCCATGAATTTTCTGTAATAGGTAATAATGTTGATTTTGTCCAGTTAATAGAGTAATCTGATAGGTGAGAGAATTTAGTTATTAAGTTAAATGCTTCCCCTAGCGAGATAGCAGGTTCTTCTAAATAGAGTAATATATCATCGGCATATAGATTAATTTTATGTTCTATTGCCCCGGAGTGGATTCCTTGGATCCGTCTATCCTGACGTATAGCTAATGCAAGCGGCTCAATAAATATAGCAAATAATAAAGGAGACATTGGGCACCCTTGTCTTGTACCCCTTTGTAGAGTAAAACTCTGTGATGTAATCCCATTAGTAGTAACTGTAGCTTTAGGAGAATCATATAATATTGAGACCCATTGAATGAATGACTCCCCGAAGCCGAATTTATTTAAGACCGCAAAGAGGAAGGACCAGCTAACTTTATCGAAGGCTTTTTCTGCATCCAGCGAAATAACAACTGCCTTTTTATCATACCGCTGTGACATAATAAATCAAGTTAAAGAGCCTCCTAATATTATTAGTAGAATGACGACCTTTAATAAAACCTGTTTGATCGCTATGAATAATTGTCGAGATTACTGTCTCTAGTCGAGATGCCAAGGCCTTAGCGATAATTTTAATATCGGTATTAATTAGTGATATCGGTCGGTAACTTGACGGGAGGGTGGGGTCTTTTTCTGGCTTTAATAAAAGTTTAATTGCTGCTATATTCATATCTTGACGTATATCACCCTTACTTTTAATTTCAGTTACTACTCTTAGAAATAATGGAGCAAACATTAACCAGAAATGTTTAAAAAATATAGCCGGATAGCCGTCTGGACCAGGTGCTCTGCCATTAGGCATACTGTCTAAAGCACGATACAACTCATCTATAGTAAGCGGGGCATCTAGAATATCTTTATGTTCAATAGATAACTGAGGTATATTTAAGCTATTTAGGAATACCTCAATAGGTTCAGGGTTAGGTCTATTAATTTCTGAGTATAGATTTCGATAATAGTTATAAAAAAAATATGGTTAATTTCTTCTGGTGATTGTGTGCATTCACCATTTATATCTTTAATAGCCGTTATAAGAGATTTTTCCCAATTCCGTTGAAGTTGATTTGCCAGGAATTTACCTGATTTATTATTATGTTCAAAATTATTATATCTCAACTGTTGTATTATAAACTCTGTCTTTTTAGATAACATGTTATCTAACTGTATTTTTATATTCTGTAATTCTATCCATATTTGATTATTTGGGATTAATGCATATTCATCCGTTAGTTGTTTAATTTTATCTTCCAGGTATTTTTCTAATTTTTGATCCTGTTTCTTTTTATAAGTTGAATATGATATAATTTTCCCTCTAATTACCGCTTTCCCTGCTTCCCAGAGAAGAGATGGAGATATATTTGGAGAGTCATTTATTTCCAAAAAATCTGCCCACTCCCTTCTAATAATTTTATCAAACTCTACGTCTTTCAGTAATGAGATGTTAAAACGCCATATCGGGGGAAGTTTAAAGGTAGAGTCAATTTGTAGAGTGAGGGAGACTGGTGCATGATCACTTGTAATTATAGAATGTATTTTTATAGCAGTTTTATCAACAATAGAATTATTTGTAAGGAAAAAATCAATTCTTGAGAATGATCGGTGCACCGCAGAGAAGAAAGTAAATTCCTTCTTAGTTGGGTTTTGAAGTCTCCAGCCATCGCTCTGGCCAAAATCCTCCATATATTCATCTATTACTTTAGCGGATCGTAATCGCCTTGTATATATCGTATTATTAAAACGATCTATTAACGGGTTTAAGACCGTGTTAAAATCACCTCCAATAATAATAGTAGAATTTGTTGCTAAATCGAGTAACCGAGAGAAAAATTCATGGAAAAAATCCGGGTCATCATTATTTGGGGCATATAAATTACCAATTGTATATACTTTATTAAATATAGTTACCTGGATAATAATATATCGGCCCTCTAAATCTGTTACTATATTATTTAGAGTAAAGAATAAATTCTTATGTATAAGTATAGAGACACCTCTTTGTCTACTATTATAGGAGGCAGAGTAAACTTGACTAAAATTTTTATCTATAAATAATTTTTCTTCTGATTTTTGTAAGTGGGTTTCTTGTAGGAGACAAATATCTGCCTTAAAGGAACACTTTACTTATTGATCCATTTTTAGCAGCAAAAAGTTGCTACTTTTTCAATAATTAATTTGGTGACGTGATTATTTTTTATGTACATTTAATAACTTTTAAACCGATGTTAAAATGAATCGAACGCCGGCATGTTTGTTACACGTGACTAAATAACCCGGATGTTTACGTCACTAGTGTGTAAACGCTACACTATGGAAGCACTATGCAACGCAGCCGTGCATCTAGCGTCAAACCCGGAAGGATTAAACCTTATCGCTTCGATCCAACACGACAAAATAACCCTACCGAAGGAAAGTCTGCCTTGGATGTGAAAGTTGTGGCGCCAGATGGTCTTTTCGGGCACAAAATAAACTTTAACGAACGAGTGAATCAGGCGGGGGGTGGTGCGGGAGCTGCACAGGAATGGACAATCCGCTAATGAATGTGTGCTGTCTGGAAATGAAAGAACTCGAGGATCGGTTCCTTGCGGACAATCTCAACTGCCAATATCCAACAGGTAAAGTGACACACAGCACGAGCAATGCAAAACGTGTGGAACTGACGAACTATTTCAGGAAAAAGAAAAAATAGTAAAATTAAATGTATCATCGTTACAGCGCCCAACCTCCCCTAGCTGTTTTTTTTCTTTTCTTTTTTTGCGTAGCGTCCCGATGATGTAAACGAAAGCTTGCAAGAAGGTTGTGTATTAACCGTGTTTATTTATAGACAGAATGAAGTAAGGAAATGCGAGACGCCGTTACCTAGGCTGGTTATCAATGGTTTGGATCCGAACGAAATGCAAATGAAAGTGGAAGGCACCACAGGAAGAACAGCGGGACAGAACACAAATGTAGTACGTCGCACATGACACATGATAATGACACTAATCCACATTCTATAATTTTTTGGTTAAAATAAGATTATGAACATGGTCAGTTTGTTTAGTATAAACAACTTACGAGCTAATAAAACATAACGTCCTCGTCCCCGTACTTGACGATGTTCACACTCAAATGAATTATGAAATAAAACAGTCCGTGCAGTATAATAACAAATGCCCCCCCACCCCCGAAACATGCCTACCTTTCGCTTTAAATTTGCTTCGCTTCTCCGAGATCTTTCAGTGGCCGTAGTTAGACCTCGATTTGTGCCGGCTGTTGGGTGAGAGTGAAGGCTCCGTGTTGCTAGCAGTTGCGGAAGTAGCCGCCAGAGATCCTCCATCGGCTTGATTATTTCCCACGTCTGGTTCTTTAAAGATACTCGGTACTGCGTTGGGCTTTAGTATTAGGCGTGTGGCGTACCCCATCTCAAATTGTAACATATTTTCTTAGTCCTCATGCCTGAAATGTTCGCTGCGCGCACGCCTGCTTGTCCTTCGGGAGGTTGACAGCACTTAGCAAACAAACCATTGTCTACTCAAGTCGTTTTTTTTTTTTTTTTTTTTTTTTTAGGGGGGTCTCGCGGGTTTTTCCTTGCCGACGCCTTGCAAAATTTTGCAATACACAAAGGCATAAGTGACAGTTTGTGTCCTCCTCGTTGTTATGTCTGCGTGAACTACTGTTCGCCAAGCGAGTATACACACTTGTTACGTCACCACTCGGGGGCGTTCCAACACGGAAGTACTTCTATGTTGAAGAAAAGTTAAATAAATCAATATAAGGGTGTATTCTTCAGCTCTTATGCATTTTTCGTAGCTAAACTAACTATTTACTGCCGATCAAGCCATACATGTAAAATTAAAGGAGCCTTCCTTTAAATTTTGAGAGATGGTCTAAAATTTTTATTCTTTTTGCCTGGGAGCGAGCGCCACACACATTCCAGGAGACCAGAACTAATTTCTGCATACAAGCAATATAGACTCAGTCTTATGTATACATCTATATAAGCTGCTTATTAATATTAACATATTGTAGGATAGCAAAAGAGTAATTAGGCAATTTATATAATTTATATAAAGAGAGAGATAACAAGTAGATAAGTATAATAGTGAAGAAACGAGGGGGGAAGTGAGTGTGAAGGAAATCTGTGGGGGATTCAACATAACAATACACCAGTAAATAGTGACCTAAGCGAGATTATTATTTTTATTATTATTATTATTATTTTTATTTTTTTAAGAATATATTTTTATATTATTATTATTATTATTATTATGATTATTATTATTATTATATAGCCTATACATGATATGAATTCATATTCTCAGTTTCGTAACCCATTATCCATACATATACATACATATACATACACATATATATACTTATACATCTATATACATATATACACATATACATACACATACATATACATACGTCAAATAATCACACAATACTGGGCTCTACCAATTATCAGTTAGAACAGCCAAGGGGTCGAGGTTGGGTTTCGGAATAGCTGGCCGTCGATATATAATTTATCAACGACCATCGAAGTCCGTTTACCCTCCTGTCTATTTTGTTTCATTATAGGAAACAGTACTTTTCGCCGCTCATTTATCTCTCTTGGGAATTGATCATTCATCCCGAAAGATGTCCCTTTGAGCTCCCGTCCTTTACTTTTTACCAATTCTTTATGTTTAAAATGTTCGAACTTAGCAATAATAGGACGGGGCTTATTGCCCTTACGAGCTCCGAGCCGGTGTACACGGTGAAAAGAGATATTATTTACCGTCTCCTGAGGGATCTTTAGCGATAATGTCATAAAATTTTTTATCTCGCTCTCTGGATTATCTGGGGTATTTTCGGATATACCTGAAAATATTAGATTTTCCCGCATACTACGGGATTGAACATCTAAGACCGTTTCCTTTAGCATTTTATTTTCCTTTTTAATCGACTCCAACTCGGCTGTGACAGCGACGAGAGAGGAGCGTAGCTCGGAGTCATCGCGTTGGAGATCGCTTACCTGTTGGCTAACGAATTCCAAACTTGCCTTTAATTCTTTGACGTCCTCGCGGATAAGACAGAGGACGTCAAGTTTTTTATTTATGGAATCCAGCATACTCACCGATACGTCGGCGGTTACTAAGTCGTCCGTATCTGTTTGACGAGTCATTTTTCCTTTTTTTCGAAGGATTATCACGACTAGCCGCCAGATCATCCATCGCGCAGCTATAAAAATAATCGTCAATAAAGCGTTCGAGGTCGTCCACACTGGATAATATTTCCGATCTTTCTTAGAAAAGAAAAAAATCGAATTTATCTAATCGTTAAATTCGGGTTTAATTAGAAATATAAAGCTAATTCTATTTTAGCAGCAGGACGCCGCCATGTTAGATTTTCCCAGTCTCGCTACCGGTCTCGCGATAGTCACAGCATCTCGCGATAGCTCTCCCATGCCATTGTGACCACGTCGAGGGATCCTTGAACAAGATACTGAACCTCCAGTTGCGCCTGATGCTGCGTCATCAGTCGATGAATGGCAGTCGAATGGTCTAAACTAAAATAACCTTTAATGGCACCTGTTTTTCGATACCCTACCTTCTTAATTTGACCATATCCAAACATTTTTGTTTTGTTTATTTTATTTGAACTGAGTCAAATGTCTTTTTTAGCATATGTCGCAGGCCACTGAAAAATGGATGGGGGGCAGCAAATGGCTCCCGGGCCGTAGTTTGGACACCCCTGGATTAGATGTAACATGGACTTGAGGTGAGAAAACATTGGGAGATACATTTTCGTTCTTGACAAGATTGCATGAGTATACGCTCCCCAAAAAGGAGGTGGAGGATTTTTCATTCATTTTTCATAAAAGCCTTCCCTCAAAGAGGGAAGGCTTTTATGCCAATTGGCAGTAAAAAATTTAAGCAGAGTGCTGAGTCACCTGCCATGACCCGGATTTGAACCAGGATTGCTGCAACCACAACGCAGAGTACTAACCACTAAACGATGACGGCTGCGATCCACCTGTCTTGTGGATAAAATTATCTATCACTGCAGCCGTCAGCAAGACCCCGACAGGAAACCAGGCTGCTGAACCAGGACTGCTGTGAAACTGTATGTCCTGGGCATAAAATTGTCCACCAGTGCGACTTGAAACTGATACAATTCATAAATGTTGGACATCAATTCAGTGGAAATTTGGTTTTCGAACAGCCTGGAGATAGCATCTACCTTTTCCCATTTTTGAAGAATTCATGTGCAAAAGTCAAGTGAAAACAAAGCTTGAACTAAATACTGCGCAGATCAGATGTAACATGGACTTGAGGTGAGAAAACACTGGGAGATACCTTTTCGTTCTTGACAAGAATGCATGAGTACAGACTCCCCAAAAATTTCAGATGAACATATTTAACAGAATTTTGGATCAGGTATATAATGAAAAGTAAGAGTTGAGCTAGCTAGGAGTCGAACCTAGAATCTTCTGACCTATAGTCAGACACATTATCTATTGCGCTACTAGGCCTTCAAAGGAAATTGAGCTTCTGTAAGCCTCAGTGGAGGATTGTCATTGTCCCTCGAACGGGGAAGGCTTTTCTATCAATCTGCAGTAAAAATCTTTAGCAGAGTGCTGATCACAGGCCGTGAACCGGATTTGAACAAGGGTTGCTGCAACCACAACGCAGAGTACTAACCACTATACGATCACAGCTGTGCTTTTGCACTCTTGTGGATAAAGCTATCTATCACTGTTAGCTGCTGCTTCCACCAAGACCCAAATAGAAACCCAGGCTGCTGAACCAGGTCTGCTGTGAAACTGTCAAATGAATGTCCTGGGCATATAATTGTCCACCAGTGGGCCTTGAAACTGATACAATTCATAAATGTTGGACATAAATTCAGTGGAAATTAGGTTTTCGAACAGCCTGGAGATAGCATCTACCTTTTCCCATTTTTGTAAGAATTAATGTGCAAAAGTCATGTGAAAGCAAAGGTTGAACTAGGTTCACTCAAGGACGCATCTGTTGAGGAAGGACACATCTGTACTTGGTCCTGCACTCGCTCGTGAATCTAACTACTTGTTGATTTTTGCATTGGGATTTTTAACTACATTGTTGCAGAATGCCTGGTGGAAAAAGAGCTCACGAAAATGAGGAGATAAAATCTTCTCTTAAAAAACTCAGTGGAATGGTTGCCGAATTACTTGAAATGAACAAGAGCATTGAGCCACTTCTTCAGGAAATACAGCAATTGAAGAAAGAGACACAGGAAAAGATCGACGCATTGTTGCCTTGGAACAAAAAGTGGATGATTTGGAGCAAAATCTTCGTATCAACGATGTGATAGTCACCGGTATCAAGATCAAGCCGCGCAGTGGCCCTTTGAGAGCTGCGGCTAGCACGAGCACGGAAGATTCGGACCAATCTTCAGGGAACGAGACTGTGGAACAGCAAGTGACACTTCAACTCAGAGATTTGGGATTAACTGTTGATCCTGCGCGCATTCAGATGTGCTTTTCGCTTCCAACTGGAGGGACACGACCACCGGCAGTTCTGATCAGGTTTGTTGACAGAAAGAAATAGATTGCTCTTCTGAGAGACCGTCACAAGCTTCGTGGGAAACATGTCTACATCAACGAAAACCTCACCAAACGAAATGCTGACATCGCCAAAAAGGCTCGACAAATGAGAAAGAATGGACTTATCGAAAGCACGTGGACAAAAGACTGCCGAATTTTTATTCAAACTAAAGATAACTCTGGTCAACTAAAAACACGAATCGTGAAAGGAGCTGAGGAATTGGCAGCGCTTGAGAGACAACAGTAATTCACAATATCACAACAACAACAACATCACTAATTACCCAAAGCTGGAGTTGTATATGATTACTTGCTGACTTTGCCAAGGCTAACTCTTGTTTATACACCTGCATTGCTAACATGTATTGCTGTTCCCGTTTGAATCTAAATATTGTCTGGCTCGAATTCTGTTTGGACATTTGTTGTAACAGTCAAGGCTACGTGATAAGGCTGTATTGTGGCTACAATGAATCTGCTGTCAATACGCAAAATGGGGGTTGGTGGTCTGGTTCCTGGAATGCAGCTGGCGTGGGCCGCTCTGCTGGGTGAGCTAGGCTGGGCAGCGCACAGGAGTCATCAGATCGACAACATGCTAGCAACCAGTGGTGCTACCTGACCAGAATCGAGTGCTGAAATTGCTTGAATCGCAATGGGAAGAATGCAAGCCGATCTATTCTTCTCGAAAGCACAACATGTGTGAAATCTGATCCGAGGTCTAAATAATGTATATGATTGATGCGTTATAGTAATGGGTCGATGGGCACGGGTCTCGAATAAGCTTCGGCTTCTACCCGTCAGCCCTTCTTTCGGATGTCAATGTTGCAAATGATGTGATGTGATTGATGTAAGCTGTAATGTGTCCGAAAGGAAAAAATAAATAAACTAAATTATATAATGAAAAGTAAGAGTTGAGCTAGCCAGGAGTCAAACCTAGAATCTTCTGATCTGTAGTTAGACACGTTATCCATTGCGCCACAAGCCCCTCAAATGAAAGTGAGCTTGTGTAAGCCTCAGTGGAGGATTGTCATTGTCCCTCGAAGTGGGAAGGCTTTTCTATCAATCGGCAGTAAAAACCTTAAGCACAGTGCTGAGTCACATGCCATGACCTGGATTTGAACCAGGGTTGCTGCGACCACAACGCAGAGTACTAACCACTATACGATCACGGCTGCACTTTTGCTCTCTTGTGGATAAAGTTGCCTATCACTGTCAGCTGCTGCTTCCACCAAGACCCAAATCGAGAACCAGGCTGCTGAACCAGGACTGATGAAACTGGTGAAACTGTCAAATGAATGTCCTGGGCATAAAATTGTCCACCAGTGCTCCTTGAAACTGATACAATTCATAAATGTTGGATATCAATTTAGTGGAAATTAGGTTTTTGAACATCCTGGAGATAGCATCTCCCTTTTCCCATTTTTGTAAGAATTCATGTGCAAAAGTCATATGAAAACAAAGGTTGAACTATATATTGTAAAGTAAGAGGTGAGCTAGCCAGGAGTAAAACCTAGAATCTTCGGATTCGTAGTCAGACGTGTTATCCATTGCACCACAAGCCCCTGAAATAAAATTGAGCTTCTGTAAGCCTCAGTGGAGGATTGTCATTGTCCCTCGAACGGGGAAGGCTTTTCTATCAATCGGCAGTAAAAATCTTAAGCAGAGTGCTGAGTCACATGCCGTGACCAGGATTTGAACCAGGGTTGCTGCGACCACAACGCAGAATACTTAACACTATACGATCACAGTGGCTCTTTTACTCTCTTGTGGATAAAGTTGTCTATCACTGTCAGCTGCTGCTTGCACCAAGCCAAATCGAGGACCAGGCTGCTGAACCAGGACTGATGTGAAACTATCAAATTAATGTCCTGGGCATTAAATTGTCCACCAGTGCTCCTTGAAACTGATAAAATTCATAAATGTTGGACATCAATTCAGTGGAAATTAGGTTTTCGAACATCCTGGAGATAGCATCTACCTTTTCCCATTTTTGTAAGAATTCATGTGCAAAAGTCATGTGAAAACAAAGGTTGAACTATATATTGTAAAGTAAGAGGAGAGCTAGCCAGGAGTCGAACCTAGAATCTTCTGATCCGTAGTCAGACGCGTTATCCATTGCGCCACAAGCCCCCTCAAAGGAAAGTGAGCTTCTGTAAGCCTCAGTGGAGGATTATCATTGTCCCTCGAACGGGTAAGGCTTTTTTTATCAATCGGCAGTAAAAACCTTAAGCAGAGTGCTGAGTCACCTGCCATGACCCGGATTTGAACCAGGGGTTGCTGCGACCACAACGCAGAGTACTAACCACTATGCGATCACGGGTGCATTTTTGCTCTCTTGTGGATAAAGCTGTCTATCACTGTCAGCTGCTGCTTGCACCAAGACCCAAATCGAGAACCAGACTGCTGAACCAGGACTGATGTGAAACTCAAATGATTGTCCTGGGCATAAAATTGTCCACCAGTGGGCCTTGAAACGGATACAATTCATAAATGTTGGACATCAATTCAGTGGAAATTAGGTTTTCGAACATCCTGGAGATAGCATCTACCTTTTCCCATTTTTGTAAGAATTCAGGTGCAAAACTCATGTGAAAACAAAGGTTGAACTATACAATGAAAAGTAAGAGTTGAGCTAGCCAGGAGTCGAACCGAGAATCTTCTGATCCGTAGTCAGACGCATAATCCATTGCGCCACAAGCCCCTCAAAGGAAAGTGAGCTTCTGTAAGCCTCAGTGGAGGATTGTCATTGTCCCTCGACCAGGGAAGGCTTTTCTATCAATCGGCAGTAAAAATTTTAAGCGGAGTGTTGAGTCATCTGCCGTGACCCGGATTTGAACCAGGGTTGCTGCGACCACAACGCAGAGTACTAACCACTATACGATCACGGATGCACTTTTGTTCTCTTGTGGATAAAGTTGTCTATCACTGTCAGCTGCTGCTTGCACCAAGACCCAAATCGAGAACCAGGCTGCTGAACCAGGACTGATGTGAAACTGTCAAATGAATGTCCTGGGCATAAAATTGTCCACCAGTGCTCCTTGAAACTGATACAATTCATAAATGTTGGACATCAATTCAGTGGAAATTAGGTTTTCGAACATCCTGGAGATAGCATCTACCTTTTCCCATTTTTATAAGAATTCATGTGCAAAATTCAAGTGAATACAAAGGTTGAACGATATAATGAAAAGAAAGAGTTGAGCTAGCCAGAAGTAAAACCTAGAATCTTCTGATCTGGAGTCAGACTCGTTATCCGTTGCGCCACAAGCCCCTCAAAGCAAACTGAGCTTCTGTAAGCCTCAGTGGAGGATTGTCATTGTCCCTCGAACGGGGAAGGCTTTTCTATCAATCGGCAGTAAAAATTTTAAGCGGAGTGCTGAGTCATCTGCTGTGACCCAGATTTGAACCAGGGTTGCTGCGACCACAACGCAGAGTACTAACCACTATACGATCACGGCTGCATTTTTGCTCTCTTGTGGGTAAAGTTGTCTATCACTGTCAGCTGCTGCTTCCACCAAGACCCAAATCGAGAACCAGGCTGCTGAACCAGGACTGCTGTGAAACTGTCAAATGAATGTCCTGGGCATTAAATTGTCCACCAGTGCTCCTTGAAACTGATACAATTCATAAATAGGTTTTCGAACAGCCTGGAGATAGCATCTACCTTATCCGATTTTTGTAAGAATTCATGTGCAAAAGTCAAGTGAAAACAAAGGTTGAACTTTATAATGAAAAGTAAAAGTTGAGCTAGCCAGGAGTCAAACCTAGAATCTTCTGATCCGTAGTCAGATGCGTTATCCATTGCACCACAAGCCCCTCTAAGGAAAATGAGCTTCTGTAAGCCTCAGTGGAGGATTGTCATTGTCCCTCGAAGAGGGAAGGCTTTTCTATCAATCGGCAGTAAAAACCTTAAGTTGAGTGCTGAGTCACCTGCCATGACCTGGATTTGAACCAGGGTTGCTGCGACCACAACGCAGAGTACTAACCACTATACGATCACGTCTGCACTTTTGCTCTCTTGTGGATAAAGTTGTCTATCACTGTCAGCTGCTGCTTTCACCAAGACCCAAATCGAGAACCAGGCTGCTGAACCAGGACTGCTGTGAAACTGTCACATGAATGTCCTGGGCATAAAATTGTCCACCAGTGCTCCTTGAAACTGATACAATTCATAAATGTTGGACATCAATTCAGTGGAAAATAGGTTTTCGAACAGCCTAGAGATAGCATCTACCTTTTCCCATTTTTGTAAGAATTCATGTGCAAAAGTCAAGTGAAAACAAAGGTTGAACTATATAATGAAAAGTAAGAGTTAAGCTAGCCAGGAGTCGAACCTAGAATCTTCTGATCCGTAGTCAGATGTGTTATCCATTGCGCCACAAGCCCCTAAAAGGAAAGTGAGCTTCTGTAAGCCTCAGTGGAGGATTGTCATTGTCCCTCGGACAGGGAAGGCTTTTCTATCAATCGGCAGTAAAAATTTTAAGCGGAGTGCTGAGTCATCTGCCGTGACCCGGATTTGAACCAGGGTTACTGCGACCACAACGCAGAGTACTAACCACTATACGATCACTGCTGCGCTTCTGCTTTCTTGTGGATAAAGTTGTCTATCACTGTCAGCTGCTGCTTCCACCAAGACCCAAATCGAAAACCAGGCTGCTGAACCAGGACTGCTGTGAAACTGTCAAATGAATGTCCTGGGTATAAAATTGTCCACCAGTGCTCCTTGAAACTGATACAATTCATAAATGTTGAACATCAATTCAGTGGAAATTAGGTTTTCGAATATCCTGGAGATAGCATCTACCTTTTCCCATTTTTGTCAGAATTCATGTGCAAAAGTCATGTGAAAACAAAGGTTGAACTATATAATGAAAAGTAAGAGTTGAGCTAGCCAGGAGTCGAACTTAGAATCTTCTGATCCGTAGTCAGACGCGTTATCCATTGCGACACAAGCCCCTCAAAGGAAAGTGAGCTTCTGTAAGCCTTAGTGGAGGATTGTCATTGTCCCTCGAACAGGGAAGGCTTTTCTATCAATCGGCAGTAAAAACCTAAAGCAGACTGCTGAGTCAACTGCCGTGACCCGGATTTGAACCAGGGTTGCTGCGACCACAACGCAGAGTACTAACCACTATACGATCACGGCTGCGCTTTTGCTTTCTTGTGGATAAAGTTGTCTATCACTGTCAGCTGCTGCTTCCACCAAGACCCAAATCGAAAACCAGGCTGCTGAACCAGGACTGCTGTGAAACTGTCAAATGAATGTCCTGGGCATGAAATCGTCCACCAGTGCTCCTTGAAACTGATACAATTCATAAATGTTGAACATCAATTCAGTGGAAATTAGGTTTTCGAATATCCTGGAGATAGCATCTACCTTTTCCCATTTTTGTAAGAATTCATGTGCAAAAGTCATGTGAAAACAAAGGTTGAACGATATAATGAAAAGAAAGAGTTGAGCTAGCCAGAAGTAAAACCTAGAATCTTCTGATCTGGAGTCAGACGCGTTATCAGTTGCGCCACAAGCCCCTCAAAGGAAATTGAGCTTCTGTAAGCCTCAGTGGAGGATTGTCATTGTCCCTCGAACGGGGAAGGCTTTTCTATCAATCGGCAGTAAAAATTTTAAGCGGAGTGCTGAGTCATCTGCTGTGACCCAGATTTGAACCAGGGTTGCTGCGACCACAACTCAGAGTACTAACCACTATACGATCACGGCTGCATTTTTGCTCTCTTGTGGGTAAAGTTGTCTATCACTGTCAGCTGCTGCTTCCACCAAGACCCAAATCGAGAACCAGGCTGCTGATCCAGGACTGCTGTG
Organism: Festucalex cinctus; assembly: GCF_051991245.1. Classification (NCBI taxonomy): domain Eukaryota; kingdom Metazoa; phylum Chordata; class Actinopteri; order Syngnathiformes; family Syngnathidae; genus Festucalex; species Festucalex cinctus. Next base: position 59,256,548 of record NC_135411.1, on the reverse strand, counting down.
AAACTGTCAAATGAATGTCCTGGGCATTAAATTGTCCACCAGTGCTCCTTGAAACTGATACAATTCATAAATAGGTTTTCGAACAGCCTGGAGATAGCATCTACCTTATCCGATTTTTGTAAGAATTCATGTGCAAAAGTCAAGTGAAAACAAAGGTTGAACTTTATAATGAAAAGTAAAAGTTGAGCTAGCCAGGAGTCGAACCTAGAATCTTCTGATCCGTAGTCAGATGCGTTATCCATTGCGCCACAAGCCCCTCTAAGGAAAGTGAGCTTCTGTAAGCCTCAGTGGAGGATTGTCATTGTCCCTCGAACAGGGAAAACTTTTCTATCAATCGGCAGTAAAAACCTAAAGCAGAGTGCTGAGTCATCTGCCGTGACCCGGATTTGAACCAGGGTTGCTGCGACCACAACTCAGAGTACTAACCACTATACGATCACGGCTGCGCTTCTGCTTTCTTGTGGATAAAGTTGTCTATCACTGTCAGCTGCTGCTTCCACCAAGACCCAAATCGAAAACCAGGCTGCTGAACCAGGACTGCTGTGAAACTGTCAAATGAATGTCCTGGGCATAAAATTGTCCACCAGTGCTCCTTGAAACTGATACAATTCATAAATGTTGAACATCAATTCAGTGGAAATTAGGTTTTCGAATATCCTGGAGATAGCATCTATCTTTTCCCATTTTTGTAAGAATTCATGTGCAAAAGTCATGTGAAAACAAAGGTTGAACTATACAATGAAAAGTAAGAGTTGAGCGAGCCAGGAGTCGAACATAGAATCTTCTGATCTGTAGTCAGACACGTTATCCATTGCGCCACAAGCCCCTCAAATGAAAGTGAGCTTCTGTAAGCCTTAGTGGAGGATTGTCATTGTCCCTCGAACGGGGAAGGCTTTTCTATCAATCGGCAGTGAAAACCTAAAGCAGAGTGCTGAGTCATCTGCCGTGACCCGGATTTGAACCAGGGTTGCTGCGACCACAACGCAGAGTACTAACCACTATACGATCACGGCTGCGCTTCTGCTTTCTTGTGGATAAAGTTGTCTATCACTGTCAGCTGCTGCTTCCACCAAGACCCAAATCGAAAACCAGGCTGCTGAACCAGGACTGCTGTGAAACTGTCAAATGAATGTCCTGGGCATAAAATTGTCCACCAGTGCTCCTTGAAACTGATACAATTCATAAATGTTGAACATCAATTCAGTGGAAATTAGGTTTTCGAATATCCTGGAGATAGCATCTACCTTTTCCCATTTTTGTAAGAATTCATGTGCAAAAGTCATGTGAAAACAAAGGTTGAACTATACAATGAAAAGTAAGAGTTGAGCTAGCCAGGAGTCGAACCTAGAATCTTCTGATCCGTAGACAGACACGTTATCCATTGCGCCACAAGCCCCTCAAATGAAAGTGAGCTTCTGTAAGCCTTAGTGGAGGATTGTCATTGTCCCTCGAACGGGGAAGGCTTTTCTATCAATCGGCAGTGAAAACCAAAAGCAGAGTGCTGAGTCATCTGCCGTGACCCGGATTTGAACCAGGGTTGCTGCGACCACAACGCAGAGTACTAACCACTATACGATCACGGCTGCGCTTCTGCTTTCTTGTGGATAAAGTTGTCTATCACTGTCAGCTGCTGCTTCCACCAAGACCCAAATCGAAAACCAGGCTGCTGAACCAGGACTGCTGTGAAACTGTCAAATGAATGTCCTGGGTATAAAATTGTCCATCAGTGCTCCTTGAAACTGATACAATTCATAAATGTTGAACATCAATTCAGTGGAAATTAGGTTTTCGAATATCCTGGAGATAGCATCTACCTTTTCCCATTTTTGTAAGAATTCATGTGCAAAAGTCATGTGAAAACAAAGGTTGAACTATACAATGAAAAGTAAGAGTTGAGCTAGCCAGGAGTCGAACCTAGAATCTTCTGATCCGTAGTCAGACGCGTTATCCATTGCGCCACAAGCCCCTCAAAGGAAAGTGAGCTTCTGTAAGCCTCAGTGGAGGATTGTCATTGTCCCTCGAAGAGGGAAGGCTTTTCTATCAATCGGCAGTAAAAACCTTAAGTTGAGTGCTGAGTCACCTGCCATGACCTGGATTTGAACCAGGGTTGCTGCGACCACAACGCAGAGTACTAACCACTATACGATCACGGCTGCACTTTTGCTCTCTTGTGGATAAAGTTGTCTATCACTGTCAGCTGCCGCTTTCACCAAGACCCAAATCGAGAACCAGGCTGCTGAACCAGGACTGCTGTGAAACTGTCACATGAATGTCCTGGGCATAAAATTGTCCACCAGTGCTCCTTGAAACTGATACAATTCATAAATGTTGGACATCAATTCAGTGGAAAATAGGTTTTCGAACAGCCTAGAGATAGCATCTACCTTTTCCCATTTTTGTAAGAATTCATGTGCAAAAGTCAAGTGAAAACAAAGGTTGAACTATATAATGAAAAGTAAGAGTTAAGCTAGCCAGGAGTCGAACCTAGAATCTTCTGATCCGTAGTCAGATGTGTTATCCATTGCGCCACAAGCCCCTAAAAGGAAAGTGAGCTTCTGTAAGCCTCAGTGGAGGATTGTCATTGTCCCTCGGACAGGGAAGGCTTTTCTATCAATCGGCAGTAAAAATTTTAAGCGGAGTGCTGAGTCATCTGCCGTGACCCGGATTTGAACCAGGGTTACTGCGACCACAACGCAGAGTACTAACCACTATACGATCACGGCTGCGCTTCTGCTTTCTTGTGGATAAAGTTGTCTATCACTGTCAGCTGCTGCTTCCACCA
>NC_135411.1:58943766-58948766 GCF_051991245.1 Festucalex cinctus | reverse complement strand
CTGAATATAAAAATATAAATATTTTGTTTTTACATACTTGACTATTTTAATGAATTAACGAATTAATTTTAAACACTTATTTGTTGACTTTATATGTCATATATTAGATTATCACAGTTATTTTGTTTAGTATTTTTTCTTTTCCTATTTTCACCTTCTTATTCTTTTATATATAAAAATATTTAAATGTATTTTTACATGACCATGCATTTCTTTTAAGATCGGTCTGATATCATCTAATTGCTGATTTTCATGTGCCATTAAAAATGCAAACATTAATGTTACGTTAGATACATTTTTCTTCAATCTTATTTCATTAATTTCCTTTTAAATACTTGATCCCTTTAATCTGCATGACTTGGACCCACAGTGCAACACCATCTGACAGCCGAAAGTTTAGACCCAAAATCTGCCCGCTTCCCCACTTTTTTTTTCCTTGATATTTTTTGTTTGTCCCCTCTTGCTGCCGTTCAACGGAGATTAGGTGTAGATTAGGGCTCAGTGGTCTTGCTTGGCAGCAGGTTTTCATCCCAAAAAATATTCCAGGAATGTTCGCATCCATTTTTTTAATGTGGTGTAGGGCGGATATCCACCTTGTGGGAGCGCTGTTTGGCGCAGATCAATTATGAGACACGGGACAGGTTGCTAGGTGGTGAGGTTCAAAAGCAAGTGGAGTCAAACATTGCGCTCACACAAGGAGAGACGAAGAGAAAGAAGGCTCGTTTGGAGGAAAAAACAACACATTCATTGTAATATTTCAAAATAGGTTTCAGTGAGATAGTAGGTGCGTTTGTGTTGAAAGTAACTCGAGGCTGCTGTGCTCCACTAAACGACGTTTTCAGTGGACTTTGCACAAAGGAGAACCTGTCCTGGCGCACGAGGGGAGGAAGCGAAGAAGGTGCGCTCAGGTAATGTAACACCGAGCAGGGTCACGTGATCAACGCTCAAAACTGCTTTCCCTAAAGAGGATGTGAGTGAGCACACCGCTCATTCGGAAAGCAGGTGCTTCTTATTCTCATACTTCTCTCATTGCTATTGGAACGTGTTGAGTACAAGCGATTTGTCCGTTTAGGTTGGCGGAAGTACTGTAGGAGTTCCACAAAGTCTTTTCGTCCTCGCCAACTTGAAAGCAGCCCGATTGATTGAGGTTTGTATTATTTATTCACTATTATGGTTTTAATATGTTATTACTTAGTAGCAGCGAACCATCAGGCACCGAAGGCAATATTGTACGAAGCAGCTAAGAGAGAGATTTATTTTATTTTTTTGCTTTGACACCATGCAGCCATTAATTGTACAATATGGTCAATAAAAAATGAACCCAAAACAAATAATCCCAAAACGTTTCCCGCCATTTAACCTGTGAACTCCTTCAAAAACAAAAATGATCTCTTTTCAAGGGGGGAAGTAAAACCCTAACAGAGAGACTCTGTTGATGTGGTTGCAGAAGTGTGCACACCCACTCATAACTGGAGATGTGGCTGTGTGCAGAAGGAACTACTATTATGTTGAACGTAAAACTCATGCTTAATTGGAATCAACACTCAACTACCACCATGTAAATTGCCTTTGACTACATAAAAAAAAAAAAAAAGTTCAGCTGTTCTAGTGGGTTTTTCCTAACCTTTTTATAGTCACATCTTACAGCAGACGCGATGTACGGCTTTGGAAAAGATTTCATTAATTTTTGTCAGTTGAGTTGTACAGGTTAAAGGATGATATTAATGTTGGAAAAACTTTTGAAGTTATTATTGTTGGTCTCATTATTTTATATCACAAATACCTGACATTCATACAGGGGTGTATCGATTTTGATAGCCCATATGTACTGCTTTTTGTGCATGCTGTGGCTACACTACATTGCAATCCCACTTTTCTGGTTCTGTGATTGTCAAATGTTGGTCATAGTGGATTAAGCAGGTTGTACCGAAACATACTGTATGTGCCACTTTTATTGTAGGCCTATAGGCTATCAATTGCTACGCTTCTCACACTATGCTTCCCAAACTGTGGTATCTAAAGCTATGCTACCTACTAGGGATGTAACAATAAGGGCAATATCGTGATATCGTGATATTAAAACTGCCACAATATCGTTGTCGTCATGTTCACAATATTTACAAGGAACGCATCTGTTAAAAAAGGTTGATTTCCATTTGTGCAGTTCTAGCACCCTCTAGTGGCTATTTTATTAGTGCAATTTAATTTTCATTAGGGATGTTTTGTCCTTCTATGTTTAAAATATATGCTAATTGTCAGATGAAGGGGAACCTAATTTGCTTGTGAAGCGATCAATGTGTGCTTGAATGAGCAAGTAAGTGCCTCCATATTGTTATTAGAGATTGTAGGTGGATTATATGCATTGCTGTTATGTACAAAAGCACAATATTGTGTGTTTTTTTAGTATGAGATCTTTTCTTTTTTCTTTTTTTTTTACAACATTGTGATCTTTTTTAAATATCGCCAGCCCCCCACAATATCGTGATAATTATCGTATCGTGACATTCATATCGTGATAATATCGCATTGTGATGTTTGGATATCGTTACATCTCTACTACCTACTGCTACATATTTGTAATATACCCTTAACTGACCTTTTGTCCAAGAAAACACATCTTTGTACTCCCTTCACTGCTGTGCTAACTTATGCTACCTGGCACCACGTTGCAATATGGCCTAATTCTTGTACTGTGTAACCGAGAAGAGATGTACAATATGTACCGGTTCTGCTGTTATCATACCTACTGCTATGCCTTTAAAGTCAGTTAATTGGCTGCCATTTTGAATTGCGCAGCCAGGACAGAAATAAATCTTTTGCTAGCAGCTGCTATGCTACCGCTATGATGCAGCATTCTTTCTATTTGGTTCCATAGTTGAGTTGTTCACTTGTTTCTGTCATCAAAAACAAACAAAAAAGCCAAAGAAAAAGCCACACATACAGTATGGTCTTGGTTGCCGACCCCTGCTGTAACAGTCTGATTTTAGCTTTGGTGGCTTTGCGGTGATTAAGCTTGACTCACTCCTTGTTCCTTGTCTCTGTTTAAAATAGTCATCGGGAGCACATTGGTCTCGGCTTCTAAAGGGAAGATTTGTCTTCAGATGGACCCCAGCTGATGCCAGCCAGACCCGGTCCATGCCCACACACCTGGCCCGGTTCTAGATATGGACGGGTGGCCCTGCCTGCCCAACATGGTGCTGGGGAGGGTCCTTCTTATTCTGCTGCTGCTCTTCACTAGTCACGTTTGGGGTGAGTCACTGCAATTTTGAATGTATAATAATAATAATGAAAGCAATTGTGCGAATAGTGGTTGGCACATATGTGTCATAGATCTGTGGTCGGAGGTTCGAACCCAAGCTGAGAATAGACACACGAACCATTGACCAATGATGTCATGACATTCTCAGAAGATGTGTCCCCAAAAACCCAAAAAAAAATGCAGTTAATCGTTTGATGTGATTGCTTTGATGTGACGGAAGCTTTCAGGTGAAAAAAAAAAGATAAAATGAGGCTTGCTACAGATTTAGTGTTTGCTTATTCTGTTTTGAAGTTATAGAAGCCAAGGGTTGGCATTAGACTAAAGTTTCTTCCACCATTAACTATCAATTCATTGTTAATATTTTTGATTCCTTTATTTATTTATTTTTTTAAAATCACTCTCCGAATGGTCTGAAGGCCTTTTTTCATGCCGGTGCCGGTGTTGTTGGCCATTGCAATAGGCGTATATGCTAGTAACTTGCATTTCTGGGCAAAATGTCCATTTGTAGTCACACTACAATTCTGTGAGAAAAATAGAAAGATGCATATTTTGCTAAGAAACACAGTAGCTTATCAACACATAATTAAATTTCTTCTTCTCGGTCTCTGCTCACTCCCTGCGCCCTTATCATGTTGCACTTTTGTCCTTGCTAACTTGACTATTTGCTCTGGTGAATTATTGACTCCAGGAGTTGGTGATGTTTTTGTTGTTTGTAGTTTCCCAGAAGTGCCTCTAGCAGAAATGAGCAGCTGCTGAACAGACAAATTAGATACACTTTAGATGAGCAGTGTTGTTTTTTTGTAATTCATATCTCAGTGTGTGTTTGATTCAGCTGACTGGATGGTGGCAGCTCACTCCACATTCCTCAGCCTCCTCCTCCTCCTCAAAGTGGTTACTGTGTAGTTTCGTGATGTCACTGAGTCATCACATGGGTGCTCACATGGACGAGAAAAAAAGAAAAGAAAAAAAAGGTTCAGAAAAGTGCGGCCACAGCTTATGTGCTTACCCCAGTGAGCAGAATGTGCAGCACTCTTTGCTGTGAGATAAAATTATGTCAACAATGCACGATGCAATGCTTGCTATAGTCACAGAAATGTGTGCTGTTTTTTTTTTTTTTTTTTTAAACCTGGTTGTGGTTGCCATGGTGGTGAGCTTGAGTGTTTTACAGTAGGAACTCTGAAACATTACTAATTTTATATAAATATATTTGAATATTGAAGAGGTACAGTACCAGAAATAACAAAGATGCCTCTAGTATTAATCCGACACAAACTTAATAATAGAAAAGTGCTACATATAGGTCAGTAGGTTTAACCTTGACTTGACTGAAACAGAACAAAATCTCCTAAAGTCATGTGGGAAAACTTGTGATTGGCAAACGCAACCGTGGTGGTGGCAATGATCAGTTTAAATGTGATTGGCCCATTCTGAACACAGCCACATCCTCAATTAGAAAGGGGTGTGAGAACTTTTTCAACTACATGGACTCAATTATTGGTTTTAAAACTAAATCATTTTTCAATTAGCATTGATTTGTATAGGTTCGAGGTCACGTTTGGTTTAAAAAAAGAAAAGAAAAAAAAAAGGCATTTTAGCAGGGGTGTGTTGACTTTTTATATCCACTGTATGCGCAGACCTTGCCCCAAAGGTTCTTGGACATTTTTTAAGTACTACCCTATTTATTGGATCTTCTTTTCATCATGATAAATTACCCTGGAACTAAATTTAGATAAAAGTTCAA